>NC_135549.1:32959831-33152331 GCF_964340395.1 Glandiceps talaboti | reverse complement strand
TGTACATTTCACTTACAATGTGCTAACTGTCATACATTGTACATTTCACTTACAATGTGCTAACTGTCATACATTGTACATTTCACCTACAATGTGCTAACTGTCATACATTGTACATTTCACCTACAATGTGCTAACTGTCATACATTGTACATTTCACTTACAATGTGCTAACTGTCATACATTGTACATTTCACTTACATTGTACATTTCACTTACAATGTGCTAACTGTCATACATTGTACATTTCACTTACAATGTGCTAACTGTCATACATTGTACATTTCACTTACAATGTGCTAACTGTCATACATTGTACATTTCACTTACAATGTGCTAACTGTCATACATTGTACATTTCACCTACAATGTGCTAACTGTCATACATTGTACATTTCACTTACAATGTGCTAACTGTCATACATTGTACATTTCACTTACAATGTGCTAACTGTCATACATTGTACATTTCACTTACAATGTGCTAACTGTCATACATTGTACATTTCACTTACAATGTGCTAACTGTCATACATTGTACATTTCACTTACAATGTGCTAACTGTCATACATTGTACATTTCACTTACAATGTGCTAACTGTCATACATTGTACATTTCACCTACAATGTACTATCTGTCATACATTGTACATTTCACGTACAATGTGCTAACTGTCATACATTGTACATTTCACCTACAATGTGCTAACTGTCATACATTGTACATTTCACCTACAATGTGCTAACTGTCATACATTGTACATTTCACTTACAATGTGCTAACTGTCATACATTGTACATTTCACTTACAATGTGCTAACTGTCATACATTGTACATTTCACTTACAATGTGCTAACTGTCATACATTGTACATTTCACTTACAATGTGCTAACTGTCATACATTGTACATTTCACTTACAATGTGCTAACTGTCATACATTGTACATTTCACCTACAATGTGCTAACTGTCATACATTGTACATTTCACCTACAATGTGCTAACTGTCATACATTGTACATTTCACTTACAATGTGCTAACTGTCATACATTGTACATTTCACTTACAATGTGCTAACTGTCATACATTGTACATTTCACTTACAATGTGCTAACTGTCATACATTGTACATTTCACTTACAATGTGCTAACTGTCATACATTGTACATTTCACGTACAATGTGCTAACTGTCATACATTGTACATTTCACTTACAATGTGCTAACTGTCATACATTGTACATTTCACCTACAATGTGCTAACTGTCATATTTGTTTTTCTCATACCTTCTCTGACTATCATGCCCACTCTACTCCTCTCTTTAACCAACTTAATATTCTTGACATCTATAAACTTTGTAAACGTCAGACTTGCATGTTCATCTACGATCTACGGCCTAAGCTATATATACTATACACACACTCTCCATTACATCACAAACCAGTTGTCGCAATGTCTAGTAGTCTTGCTGCTAGACATTCGGGCTTATTTCCGATACGATAAGCAAACAAAGTTCGCAGTGAGGGCTTGCCCGAAGGTCTAGCTAATGTCATTTTCAGACTTCACATTCCATTGAGATGACATATGGCCGTGGGTTGGACCATGTATGCATGTATAAATGTTAATATATTCAATAACCCATTGACCTCTATACTGCTAATGCTCTATAATACTAATGTCCAATATCACGTGATTATAACAAATTACTAACTATTATGTGTTATCAGTTTATGGTAATTGTGAGTTTGATGAGTGTGTAGACATTGTCATTCACACATTTCAGTTAAGGCATTGATGGTTATTTTTACAAGCCCCTCCTTAAGCTGAATATGAATGAAAAAATTAGCTATTGTCCTGTTTGTGCTTGTCACTAATGCAGTTCTCTGATTGGCAGTTATTTATATTCCTGAACAGCAGAGATGACATTTGCTAGACCTCGGATGTTCCATCCTTGATAGCGATGTTCAGTCTTGTGTAGTATTGTATCGGAAGAACATCCGAGGTCTAACAAATAGACTAATAGTCTAGCTGCTACGCCTCAAATGTTCTTCTGATAGAAGCCCAAACATCTAGCAACAAGACTAGTTGTCCCATAGCTATCTGACCAGAGCTAACATATGTGGTAACTTTCTGATCCCAAAGGTTAACTTCTCAAATACGCATCTATTAAAACCTGGAACTCTGTGCCCATGACAGTAAGAACGATAAACAATAGACATAACTTTAAGAAAAACTTAAAGCAGTATCTTTTGACATAATAACCTTTATATTTTGTCTGATTTCAATTTGCCACTGTAATTTTATTTCTGTATGTTAGAGTTTATACTTGTTATCTATTCTTATTTTACTATGTTTTGTTGTTGCTAGATCCAAATGAGCTTCCATGTATTTATTTATTTTTGGCACCAACAAATCTTTATCTCTTTATTTACATAAAATTGTATTTTTTGTTGTTGTGAAACTCGTACCCGCCCAAATATGTCTTCATTATTTGCATGTCTGGTCCTTGGACCTTGCTAATTTCGTAGGGAACTATTTCCATGGCCCTCTCCGGACATTTAATGTCCTTTCTGTTGCTTTCAAAGATTGTGGATATATTTTTCTTCTCTGATGGAATAAATTTCAATTTCAATTTCAATTGTAAAATCACAAAATGTTGTAGTTGTAAAAATATCAGGTTTACAGTGACATTCTTTGCCTTTACTTTTATAGCATCCATTGCAGGTTATGTACAATATATGCAAATTAGTAAAGATCCTAGATTTGTAATTGTTTGTTTGCATTGTGTACTTGTACTATTAGAAGCATTGTCATCATTAGAGATATTCTTTCTTTGTTCAGTGGACAGGTCAAGGGTCAAATTGTTACCAAAGCCAGGAGAAGATGGTTCTGATTATGTCAATGCATCTTTTCTGCAGGTAAGTACCAGAGTGTAATCACTGACTTACATTAAGGTTGTATAGCTGGCAAAACATTAAGTAATTGGTAGATTATGGGTATATTAACAAGGAGATAGAGCCCTGGAGTGATTGACCCATAATCTACCAGACAAGTTCTTTATTTTACTTATCATATGGCGTGATTGGCTGGAAATGAAATGGAATGTTTGCAATTTTTTAGTCCCCGAAGGGGTTTGGCTTCGTCCGTCTGTCCTGTGCATGCATGCATGCGTCTGTAATACATCATTTCTCAGATATGCAATATCCAATTTCTTTCAAACCTGACACAAAGGTGACGTATCATATGGGACATATGCACATCAATTTGTTTTTGAGATATGCAAATTTTACCGAATGACAGCCATATTTGTAGTTAAAAATCAATATTTACTGCATAACTCAAAAAGTGTAATATACAGACAATCCATTCAAGTGTCTACGCCCATATTATCAGATGCAAGCTATTTTTGGAGACTTTGCCTTTGACCGTGACTTTCAGGTCCAATAATCAAAATCAAGCCAATTCCTGCCTATCACAAACACATTGTAGTATTTACAAATTGTTAATTCCTGCCTATCACAGACACATTGTAGTATTTACATATTGTTAATTCCTGTCTATCACAGACACATTGTAGTATTTACATATTGTTAATTCCTACCTATCACAAACACATTGTAGTATTTACAAATTGTTAATTCCTGCCTATCACAGACACATTGTAGTATTTACATATTGTTAATTCCTGTCTATCACAGACACATTGTAGTATTTACATATTGTTAATTCCTACCTATCACAAACACATTGTAGTATTTACATATTGTTAATTCCTGTCTATCACAGACACATTGTAGTATTTACATATTGTTAATTCCTGCCTATCACAGACACATTGTAGTATTTACATATTGTTAATTCCTACCTATCACAGACACATTGTAGTATTTACATATTGTTAATTCCTGCCTATCACAGACACATTGTAGTATTTACATATTGTTAATTCCTGCCTATCACAGACACATTGTAGTATTTACATATTGTTAATTCCTACCTATCACAGACACATTGTAGTATTTACAAATTGTTAATTCCTGCCTATCACAGACACATTGTAGTATTTACATATTGTTAATTCCTGCCTATCACAGACACATTGTAGTATTTACATATTGTTAATTCCTGCCTATCACAAACACATTGTAGTATTTACATATTGTTAATTCCTGGCTATCACAGACACATTGTAGTATTTACATATTGTTAATTCCTACCTATCACAGACACATTGAATTATTTACATATTGTTAATTTCTTTTAAATCATGTTTACAAGTAATAATGAAGAAAAGAAGTATACACAACCATTATTTTTGGTGCTGATATCACTAAAAGAACCTGGTATGAATTATACTGTATAATTCATACCAGGTTCTTTTACGCCCACACCGCGTCACAAACCGTTCTTCATTTATTCCAAACGGAATGCAGTATGCCTAGAAAAATCTGATAATTTCATTTCATTTTGTCGCCAATGTCTTGTATTTTTATGTGGGAACAAACATAAACATTGTTGCAGAGTTTTGCATAATTTATTGCATGCTAACTCAGAAAATTACTTTGACAAAGAGTAGATAATGGCTTATAATCTACAGCAAAACCAGATTTCTGGTTGGTCAACTAGGTCTAGCCATGTGATAACTAGGTCTAGCCATGTGATAACTAGCTCCAGCCATGTGATAACTAGATCCAGCCATGTGATAACTAGATCTAGCCGTGTGATAACTTTACACAGAGCATAACAATTTTAAGTGTCTTCACTTTATACAATGTGTAACAAAGTGTCTCTACTTTATACAGGGTGTAACAAAGTGTCTTCACTTTATACAGTGTGTAACAAAGTGTCTTCACTTTATACAATGTGTAACAAAGTGTCTCTACTTTATACAGTGTGTAACAAAGTGTCTTCACTTTATACAGTGTGTAACAAAGTGTCTCTACTTTATACAGGGTGTAACAAAGTGTCTTCACTTTATACAGTGTGTAACAAAGTGTCTTCACTTTATACAGTGTGTAACAAAGTGGGTTTAAATGAGGCTTATGTACAAATTAACTTTGTGTGCTGTACTCCATGACTTCACTTTACAAACTCAACATATTATTGGTGTACATAATGACATTGTATTTTTGCATTCACAAGGTATATGATAATCCTTTAGAGTCTAAATAAGGATTTTGGAGACCTATGTAGTACAATTTACAAGCCATTCTGCTGTATAACCAAAGGTTGGACCATTCTGCCGTCATTTCAAAGGTTGGACCATTCTGTCATCATTTCAAAGGTTGGACCATTCTGCTGTCATTTCAAAGGTTGGACCATTCTGCTGTCATTTCAAAGGTTGGACCATTCTGCTGTCATTTCAAAGGTTGGACTATTCTGCCGTCATTTCAAAGGTTGGACTATTCTGCTGTCATTTCAAAGGTTGGACTATTCTGCCGTCATTTCAAAGGTTGGACTATTCTGTCGTCATTTCAAAGATTGGACCATTCTGCTGTCATTTCAAAGGTTGGACCATTCTGCTGTCATTTCAAAGGTTGGACCATTCAGTCATCATTTCAAAGGTTGGACTATTCTGCTGTCATTTCAAAGATTGGACCATTCTGTTGTCATTTCAAAGGTTGGACTATTCTGCCGTCATTTCAAAGGTTGGACCATTCTGTCATCATTTCAAAGGTTGGACTATTCTGCTGTCATTTCAAAGGTTGGACTATTCTGCCGTCATTTCAAAGGTTGGACCATTCTGTCATCATTTCAAAGGTTGGACCATTCTGTCATTTCAAAGGTTGGACTATTCTGCTGTCATTTCAAATGTTGGACTATTTTGCCGTCATTTCAAAGGTTGGACCATTCTGCTGTCATTTCAAAGGTTGGACTATTCTGCTGTATAACCGAAGGTTGGACCATTCTGCCGTCATTTCAAAGGTTGGACCATTCTGCCGTCATTTCAAATGTTGGACCTTTCTGCTGTCATTTCAAAGGTTGGACCATTCTGTCATCATTTCAAAGGTTGGACCATTCTGCTGTCATTTCAAAGGTTGGACCATTCTGCTGTCATTTCAAAGGTTGGGTCATTCTGCCGTCATTTCAATGGTTGGACCATTCTGCCGACATTTCCAAGGTTGGACTATTCTGTCGTCATTTCAAAGGTTGGACCATTCTGCCATCATTTCAAAGGTTGGACCATTCTGTCATCATTTCAAAGGTTGGGTCATTCTGCCAGCATTTCAAAGGTTGGACCATTCTGCTGTCATTTCAAAGGTTGGACCATTCTGCTGTCATTTCAAAGGTTGGACCATTCTGCTGTCATTTCAAAGGTTGGACTATTCTGTCATATAACCTTCATTAACCCAACCCATATCCAAGCCAGAAAGATAACTATTGACCACTGATGATATTTGATCAGTACAGGGTATATAATTTGTGAAAATGTGTCAGTATCTATTCATGACAATTTTTGTTTATGTTCATGTTTCCAGGGTTACCGACTTAGTCAGGAGTACATCATTACTCAACATCCACTTGAACACACAGCTGTGGATTTTTGGAGAATGATATGGGATCAGAACTCAGAGACTATTGTGAGTTTGATAAGTTTGGAGAGTATGGTAAGTGTTGAAATATCACCAAATTGACAACCACATGGCTAATCTAGTTCCTGACGACAGTATTCTGATTTTACACTACTGTCTTCATACGTTATGTCTAGTCAATCTCGTTACTCTTGCACAGAATTCTGTGCTCTCCTCTACAGCGTTCATATAAACATGATGACGTCGGATCCCACATGATTTTAGTTTAAAGCAGACTGGAGGTGGAGTTCAGTTGGACATTTGCATTTCATATCAGTCCTAGAAATATAAGAAAGGTCAACAACGTTTGACCTTTGACAACAACAACAACCAGCAACCAATCACATGTTAGCGATCTACAGTTGAAAATATTCCATCTACCTCAGTATGGCTATTACTATAATGGGATGTTTTGGTAAAAGTTGTTTTCCCCTCCAAGATCAACAAAACCAAACATATTATGATAATGCGAGCACTTCTAGTGTGTTATTCCAATGAAAACATGAACGACAACTTGTTATTACATGCTAAGTTCCTGCTATATTCAAAACAGCTGTATCAATGAATATTAATGAGTGATGACAGCAGACTATCAGTTCATGATGGATTACTACTGACATGCGCTGTTTGTGCTTCACCCAGCATGGGGTTGAACCACATTTAATGCCTTGAGGATAAAATCGGAATACGGTTGTCAGGAACTAGACTACCACACCGCTATCTCACAAAAGACAAATAGAATTCCACACAGAACAGGTTTTATTCAAGACAAAATCTAATTTGAAGAAAGTCTATTGTAAGGAACCTGCATAAATCACAATTGAGTGCAGTGCTTTGTAGACTTTTAATGAGTCGGTATAGAAAAACACATCTTCATAACGGGTTAAATTATTAACAACATTTCATGAATTATGGAAGTAAGTTGGCCCTACATTTGTGTAGCCGCCTTGTGTCAAACCATCCCTCTGTACCTTTTGAGTATATCGTGTCAGTTTTGTATTGTTTTCAAAAGTGTAATTTTAATTTTGACAGTTTCATCTTGTGGGATGAATAATGATGATATTATTATAATTCTCTTTTCAATCCCTCACAAATATAAGATATAATTCTCACTTTAAGCATAATTTATTACTTTGGTATTTGTAGGAAGAAGGTGACTTGATGGTCTATTGGCCAACCACAGAGAGTAACAGTCTCAGCTGTGGTACATTTACCGTAAATCTTGCTGAAGAAGAACACCATCTCAACATGATTACCAGGAATTTCCTCCTGCAGTCTAGACAGGTTTGTTATAATTAGGGGGGGGGTCCGTCTGTCCGTCTGGAGTCATCTCTTAGAAATGACTGGTCTGATTTCTCTCAAACTTGGTACAAGTACAACACGCTATGGCATACATATGCATTACAATTTATTTTGTGGCTGCTCGACAGCCATTTTGTTACGATTTTTCCATGTCTAAAGCTATTACGCAGACATGCCTGAACAGATCTCACTCAAAGTTGGTATAAGGACAATATTCTATTACATACATATGCATGTCAATTTATGTCGTGATATGATCCAATATGGCCACTGGGCAGCCACTTTTTTTACAATTTTTTTCATGTCCGGAACCATTACTTGAACATGAATGGATCAAACTTGGTACAAAGACAACACACTATGGCATACATATGCATAGGATACAATTCAATATGGCCGCCAGACAGCCATTTTGTTATGAATTTTTCATTTTCAAAGCCATTACACAGACATGCCTGAACAGATCTCATTCAAAGTTGGTATAAGGACAGTGTTCTATATATTACATATATATCTTATGTCGACATTTTGTGTAACTTGTAAGCCAAATTGACAACACGGCCAACGGTTTTTACTAGACCAATTTGAATCAAATTTAGCCTCAGTTTGATCGTAAACCTGCTATATTGACTACCAAACTTAGTTAACATCAGTTATTTCTACTCAGTTGTAATCACTATAGATTTAGACTCAGTATATATGAAATATGAGTCATGTAAAAAAAAATTGGTGCAAAATGGGACAAAAACATGAGCTCAAAGTCAGTGCTCCTTGTGGCAGTTTGAATTTCCCGCATATGCGTAATTTACCCACAATTCCCTTTATATAGCAGACATCTGTGCTTAAATCATGTTTACAAGTAATATTGAAGAAAAGAACTACACACAAGCATTATTTTTGTTGCTCATATCACTTATTGAATGCAGCAATATTTGTAGTTAAAAGTCATTATTTACTGCATAACTCAAAAACTGTAATACATAGAGACTCAATTCAAGTGTCTACCCCACATTATCAGATGCAAGCTATCTTTTGAGACCTTGTCCTTTGACCTTGACATTGACCTTCAGGGCCAATTATCAAAATCAAGCCAATTTCTGCCTATCACAGACACATTGTAGTATTTGACGACTGTGTCTTCTACGAATTCTTGTCATTTTTACCCCCCGTAAGTGTACGGGAGGTATTAAAAGGGGGATGTCTGTCATATGTCCATCTGTGTCTGTGTGTGTCTGTCTGTGTCATCATTTTCTTAAAAACAGCTGTTTCAATTATACTGAAATTTGGTACACACAATGTTTGGGGTAATGGCTAGACCTGATTAGTTTTTGAGTGAGATCTGTTCATGTTAATTAGAAACATTTGCATATCTATGAAATCAAATAATTAAGCAATATCTCATGACTGCATACTTCAATTTCAATATAATGTAGTATATTCATTAAACATAACAAAGTACATATGTCCTATAAAGTTTGTTGATATACCTTACAGTGTTAATGAATAATTTGCATAATTAATGATTTTTAGTCCCCGCCGGACGAAGTCCGGGACAGGAACTTATGGATTGGGTTCCGTCCGTCCGTCCGTCCGCAGCCGTTTCTTGGAGATGCTTGGACCGATTTTTTTCAAACTTGATACAGGGGCAACAAACAATAGCATACATATGCACGTCAATTTGTTTCATGATACGATCCAATATGGCCGCCTAGCAGCCATTTTGTTTGCAAATTTTCCCTGTCTAAAGCCATAACTCAGACATGCTTGAACAGATCTCATTCAAAGTTGGTATTAGGACAGTGTTCTATGACATACATGTGCATATTCATTGTTGTTGTGATACGATCCAATATGGCCGCCTGGCAGCCATTTTGTTTGCGATTTTTCTATGTCCAAAGCCATAACTCAGACATGCTTGAACAGATCTCATTCAAAGTTGGTATTGGGACAGTGTTCTATGACATACATGTGCATATCCATTTTCGTCATGATACGACCCCCCATACCCGATCCATCCTTTATTGTTTTAGGCATGTTCCATGTCCAATAAGCAGACACAACATATCTAAGTCTGTTTGATTTAGGTTAGCGGGGAATGTCATTCTGAATGACCTGTTGGTAATTAGGCTATATCTTATAAAGACTGTATACGTCAATTTCAATACAATTCCCTCCATATGTTAACCATAACAAATCGCATATGTTCTATAAAGTTTGTTGATGTACAGTGTTAATGACTAATTTGCAAAATTAATGAGTTTCTGTAATTAGGCTATATCTTAAGACTGCATACTTCAATTTCAATATAATTTACTACATATATAAAACATAAAGTCCATATGCCGTATAAAGTTTGTTGATGTACCTTACAGTGTTAATGCATAATTAATTATTTTCAGTAATTAGGATGTATCTTAAGAAAGCATACTTGAATTTCAATATCATTTAGTACGTAATGTTAACCATAACAAAGTGGATACATACTATTAAATTTGTTGATATAGCTTACAGTTTTAATGAAAAATTTGCATAATTAACAATTTTAGGTACATTGAAACTAGGTTGGATCTTAAAAATTTAAGCTTCAAATTTCTTATCATATTATAATATGGTACATATATCAGCAATAATAATACACAGTTGTCCTACCATGTGAACTTTGTTGATACAACTTTTACCTTTACTGAGTAATTTGCCTTAATTAGTGATTCCCTTACGGGAGCCATTCAGTTTAAATCTTGTTATTTTTTTTAAGTTTGTGCAGTGTCTATTTTAAATAGTTATATAGCAGTAATAGGAGTGTATACAATGTCTATTTTAATAGTTATATAGCAGTAATAGGAGTGTATACAATGTCTATTTTAATAGTTATATAGCAGTAATAGGAGTGTATACAATGTCTATTTTAATAGTTATATAGCAGTAATAGGAGTGTATACAATGTCTATTTTAATAGTTATATAGCAGTAATAGGAGTGTATACAATGTCTATTTTAATAGTTATATAGCAATAATAGGAGTGTATACAATGTCTATTTTAATAGTTATATAGCAGTAATAGGAGTGTATACAATGTCTATTTTAATAGTTATATAGCAGTAATAGGAGTGTATACAATGTCTATTTTAAATAGTTATATAGCAGTAATAGGAGTGTATACAATGTCTATTTTAATAGTTATATAACAGTAATAAGAGTGTATACAATGTCTATTTTAATAGTTATATAGCAATAATAGGAGTGTATACAATGTCTATTTTAAATAGTTATATAGCAGTAATAGGAGTGTATACAATGTCTATTTTAATAGTTATATAGCAGTAATAGGAGTGTATACAATGTCTATTTTAATAGTTATATAGCAGTAATAGGAGTGTATACAATGTCTATTTTAATAGTTATATAGCAGTAATAGGAGTGTATACAATGTCTATTTTAATAGTTATATAGCAGTAATAGGAGTGTATACAATGTCTATTTTAATAGTTATATAGCAGTAATAGGAGTGTATACAATGTCTATTTTAATAGTTATATAGCAGTAATAGGAGTGTATACAATGTCTATTTTAATAGCTATATAGCAGTAATAGGAGTGTATACAATGTCTATTTTAATAGTTATATAGCAGTAATAGGAGTGTATACAATGTCTATTTTAATAGTTATATAGCAGTAATAGGAGTGTATACAATGTCTATTTTAATAGTTATATAGCAGTAATAGGAGTGTATACAATGTCTATTTTAATAGTTATATAACAGTAATAGGAGTGTATACAATGTCTATTTTAATAGCTATATAGCAGTAATAGGAGTGTATACAATGTCTATTTTAATAGTTATATAGCAGTAATAGGAGTGTATACAATGTCTATTTTAATAGTTATATAACAGTAATAGGAGTGTATACAATGTCTATTTTAATAGTTATATAGCAGTAATAGGAGTGTATACAATGTCTATTTTAATAGTTATATAACAGTAATAGGAGTGTATACAATGTCTATTTTAATAGTTATATAGCAGTAATAGGAGTGTATACAATGTCTATTTTAATAGTTATATAGCAGTAATAGGAGTGTATACAATGTCTATTTTAATAGTTATATAGCAGTAATAGGAGTGTATACAATGTCTATTTTAATAGTTATATAGCAGTAATAGGAGTGTATACAATGTCTATTTTAATAGTTATATAGCAGTAATAGGAGTGTATACAATGTCTAGTAAAAGAGACGTTCTTCATCAGTGAACTTCATAATTATAATGCATTTGATTTGTGTTTGATGTGTTACCAGGATGACTACATGATGAATGTAAGGCAGTATCAGTGTGGTTACTGGCCAGACAGTTGCACACCAGAAACACTGTTTGAATTAATCATAGCTGTTCAAAAATGGAAACAGCAATTTGAAGGTCCAGTCACAGTTCATGACAGGTAAGTTAAAACAAACCAAGGAAAATGTTAAATTAGTTTGATCATTGGTAGTAATGTTCATATATTATAGTTAAAGTCCACCTAGCAAACAGTACAAACTATATTATAGTTAAAGTCCACCTAGCAAACAGTACAAACTATATTATAGTTAAAGTCTACCTAGCAAACAGTACAAACTATATTATAGTTAAAGTCCACCTAGCAAACAGTACAAACTATATTATAGTTAAAGTCCACCTAGCAAACAGTACAAACTATATTATAGTTTAAGTCCACCTAGCAAACAGTACAAACTATATTATAGTTTAAGTCCACCTAGCAAACAGTACAAACTATATTATAGTTAAAGTCTACCTAGCAAACAGTACAAACTATATTATAGTTTAAGTCCACCTAGCAAACAGTACAAACTATATTATAGTTAAAGTCCACCTAGCAAACAGTACAAACTATATTATAGTTAAAGTCCAACTAGCAACTATTACAATTTCAAACTGCACCTTAAAGTGAATGCTAATGACACATTTAATGTAATTGAATATGTTGTAGTTAATATTGTGCATACAACTGCAATTATACTACAATGTTTCTTGTTTGAAGGCTTGGTTTAACATCAGCTGCAACTTTCTGTGCACTGTCTACCTTACACCAACAACTCAAACATGAAGATTCTGTTGACTCATACAAAATAGCAATGTTGTATCATCTTAGGAGACCAGGCTGTTTCTCTACTAAGGTGAGTTATGTTGCGTTTTCTAATTTACTGAGTTATGTTGAGTTTCTAACTCACTAAGTTATGTAGAGTTTCTAACTCACTAAGTTATGTAGAGTTTCTAAGTCACTAAGTTATGTTGAGTTTCTAACTCACTAAGTTATGATGAGTTTCTAACTCACTAAGTTATGTAGAGTTTCTAAGTCACTAAGTTATGTTGAGTTTCTAACTCACTAAGTTATGATGAGTTTCTAACTCACTAAGTTATGTAGAGTTTCTAAGTCACTAAGTTATGTTGAGTTTCTAACTCACTAAGTTATGATGAGTTTCTAACTCACTAAGTTATGTAGAGTTTCTAAGTCACTAAGTTATGTTGAGTTTCTAAGTCACTAAGTTATGTTGAGTTTCTAACTCACTAAGTTATGTTGAGTTTCTAACTCACTAAGTTATGTGGAGTTTCTCTTTGTACTGTTGAGTGTTCTTTTAGTGAGTTACTTAGAGTTTTCTCAACTGAGTGAGTAGCTTTGACTTCATAACTGTCACAATATTTTTCAGTTTTCTTACCGAATTGAATTGAATTGAATTGAAATGTGAACAAAAAATAATATTCTGTTTGATAGTACTTAAAAAAGTTAGATTTGCACCTTTGCAATAGGTACTATTGAAAGTCTGTGGACCAGACAAAGACCTACACAAGTTTGGGTATGAATTATACCAGACAAAGACTTAGATAAGTTTAGGTATGAATTACACCAGACAAAGACTTAGATAAGTTTAGGGTATGAATTACACCAGACAAAGACTTAGATAAGTTTGGGTATGAATTACACCAGACAAAGACTTAGACAAGTTTAGGGTATGAATTATACCAGACAAAGACTTAGATAAGTTTAGGTATGAATTACACCAGACAAAGACTTAGATAAGTTTAGGTATGAATTACACCAGACAAAGACTTAGATAAGTTTAGGTATGAATTACACCAGACAAAGACTTAGACAAGTTTAGGTATGAATTACACCAGACAAAGACTTAGACAAGTTTAGGTATGAATTACACCAGACAAAGACTTAGATAAGTTTAGGTATGAATTACACCAGACAAAGACTTAGATAAGTTTAGGTATGAATTACACCAGACAAAGACTTAGATAAGTTTAGGTATGAATTACACCAGACAAAGACTTAGATAAGTTTAGGTATGAATTACACCAGACAAAGACTTAGATAAGTTTAGGTATGAATTACACCAGACAAAGACTTAGATAAGTTTGGGTATGAATTACACCAGACAAAGACTTAGATAAGTTTAGGTATGAATTACACCAGACAAAGACTTAGATAAGTTTAGGTATGAATTACACCAGACAAAGACTTAGACAAGTTTAGGTATGAATTACACCAGACAAAGACTTAGATAAGTTTAGGTATGAATTACACCAGACAAAGACTTAGACAAGTTTAGGTATGAATTACACCAGACAAAGACTTAGATAAGTTTGGGTATGAATTACACCAGACAAAGACTTAGATAAGTTTAGGTATGAATTACACCAGACAAAGACTTAGACAAGTTTGGGTATGAATTACACCAGACAAAGACTTAGACAAGTTTGGGTATGAATTACACCAGACAAAGACTTAGATAAGTTTAGGTATGAATTACACCAGACAAAGACTTAGATAAGTTTAGGTATGAATTACACCAGACAAAGACTTAGACAAGTTTGGGTATGAATTACACCAGACAAAGACTTAGATAAGTTTGGGTATGAATTACACCAGACAAAGACTTAGATAAGTTTAGGTATGAATTACACCAGACAAAGACTTAGATAAGTTTGGGTATGAATTACACCAGACAAAGACTTAGACAAGTTTGGGTATGAATTACGCCAGACAAAGACTTAGACAAGTTTAGGTATGAATTACACCAGACAAAGACTTAGATAAGTTTAGGTATGAATTACACCAGACAAAGACTTAGATAAGTTTGGGTATGAATTACACCAGACAAAGACTTAGACAAGTTTAGGTATGAATTACACCAGACAGACTTAGATAAGTTTAGGTATGAATTACACCAGACAGACTTAGATAAGTTTAGGTATGAATTATACCAGACAGACTTAGATAAGTTTAGGGTATGAATTACACCAGACAAAGACTTAGATAAGTTTAGGTATGAATTACACCAGACAAAGACTTAGACAAGTTTGGGTATGAATTACACCAGACAAAGACTTAGATAAGTTTGGGTATGAATTACACCAGACAAAGACTTAGACAAGTTTGGGTATGAATTATACCAAACAAAGACTTAGATAAGTTTGGGTATGAATTATACCAAACAAAGACTTAGATAAGTTTAGGTATGAATTATACCAGACAGACTTAGATAAGTTTAGGGTATGAATTACACCAGACAAAGACTTAGATAAGTTTGGGTATGAATTACACCAGACAAAGACTTAGACAAGTTTGGGGTATGAATTATACAATAACAATAACAAGAGTACATCTGTTGTAAATAAATGCATATAGATATGTAGATTTTTGTATAAATATACAAAGGGTTTAAGCTTTGTTGACTTTTCTAATTCTTTAATAGTAAGTTATCTTTGGTTTTCTGTTAGCAATATTGTTATGTGAGTTATGACCGGTGTTCTCTGCCACTGTACTTTCATGAGAGTAGCAATGCACAAGTGCTTGTGATGTTCTCTGTTACTATTACTATAAGTTACTATTCTAGTAATACAATGGATATGACTGTCAAGGTCCATAAGAACTAGTCCTGTATCGATGTCAATATAGAAGACATCTATTGTGAATGTCAAGGTCCATAAAATTACCACTAATTAGTTTAAAAAATTAAAACTCCCAAAACTGCTGGGAAGATTGGGCTGAAATTTGGTGGGAATTTTCTTGGGGATGTTTAGATAAGTAATTGTTCATAATATTATTATCCTGTCAGTAATGTGCAAATTAGGTCTAACAATGTGTCTGTACGGTCAAAAATCTATAATCCAAGGTTACTGAGTAGATTGAGCTGAAATTTAATGGGGATGCATCTTGGGATGTGTAGATGAAGATGGGTGAATTCACAACATGATGATCCCATCAGTGGCAGGCAAATTAGGTCATAAAATATCAATTTGGTCAAAAACTTATATCTCAAAATGTACATGGGGAATGGGGCCAAAATTTGGTGGGGATGTTTCTGGAGGTGTCATTCTGCAGTTATTGTTCAAAAACATATTGACAATACTAGCAGCCGTGACCATGCCCATAGCAACAATGAAATGATGATGCATATTACAAAGATAACAACAGGGATTTGTAGGTACATGAATAAAGTTTTAAAAATATATGCAAATATCCCTAGCAACATGACCATGCTCATAGCAACAGCCAAATGATGGTTTATATTGCAAAGATGAAAACTGGGAATGGTAGGCAAGTGAATGTAGATTCCAAAAATGTATGCAAATATGCATTGCAACAAGACCATATCCATAGCAACAGCCAAATGATGGCATATGTGGTAAAGTTAGCAGCAGGGCTGGATAGACAACCTGATAAACATAAATAAAAAACAATACAGTTGTGCTACAATGCCATTGGCACTATTTTTATTGTCTTCCAGGAGTCCTTTCAATTTCTGTATATGGCAATGAAGAGTGCTGTGGAAAGTAAACAGAAAGAACGTAGGCTTGGTGGTGGTGGTAGAAATCACTTACCATCTCATGGTGGGTCAAACCACAAAAAATATGACCACCATACTCTAAACAGCATTAGGCGAGCATTATCACTGCATGAGGACCACCGACCACATTCTCCATCTCAGAACAGTATGAAGCGCTCACACTCAATGACAGAACCTGGCAGTCCTGGTGGAAGTTCAGGTTGGAAAATAAAGAAACGCAGTAGTGGTACACAGAATCCAAATATTACGGAAGAGGTGGAAACTGTGAAACAAGAAGATGGCAAGATGGCAGTGAAGTGGAGCAAACATCCTGATGTTGCAGTGGAAGAAGGAGATGCAAGGAAACTGTCCAATAACAACAGTTCAGGCTCAGATTA
Source organism: Glandiceps talaboti (assembly GCF_964340395.1). Classification (NCBI taxonomy): domain Eukaryota; kingdom Metazoa; phylum Hemichordata; class Enteropneusta; family Spengelidae; genus Glandiceps; species Glandiceps talaboti. Next base: position 33,135,223 of record NC_135549.1, on the reverse strand, counting down.
TAGGGAATCAGGCTTTGAGGAGGATGAGGTGTTTGTAGAACCTGTTTGAGTTACATGTACTCTACAATGATCAACTAAATGACTAGTTTTAATCTCTGTGAGTGACAAACCTGCCAAATGTGAACTCACAATCTTGTATACCTTGTATAGAAATATTTAGGAGTTTTTCTTCACTTTGTATGTCTGTCATTGTTACGATGGTTGCTAACCACCATTTGTTGTATACATGTACTAAGTTTTCAATATTGACCTACATGGTATTAAGGTCAAAGGTCAAGTCTAACTGACAGCTTCATGTATTTGGTTACACCTATTAAAGGAACTCAAAACATAAAGAAAAGTTAAATGTTACAGTTCAGTTTTAAGAATTATGGTTTTGGCACAGCTGAACAACAGAGTTGAGTCATGCTATAGACATGGTAAAGTGTCTGTCTGTCTGTCTCTCTGTCTGTTTGTATATGTGTAAACAAAATAAAGTCCAAAACCGTCACACTGATTACATTGATATCTGTTGTTAATTTGGGTGTCTAGTTAGGAAATGTTGAAATCAAAATAACACCACAGGTGAGTGATTTGGGTGTCTAGTTGAGGAAATGTTGAAATCAAAATAACACCACAGGTGAGTGATTTGGGTGTCTAGTTGAGGAAATGTTGAAATCAAAATAACACCACAGGTGAGTGATTTGGGTGTCTAGTTGAGGAAATGTTGAAATCAAAATAACACCACAGGTGAGTGATTTGGGTTCAAATGTGAATTTTGTGAAAACTCGAAACCACCAGGCAGATTGAGCTGACATTTAGTTGGGATGTTCTTATGAATTTGTAGATTAACAATGACCATGCCCTTAGCATTATTAGATAGGCAAGGAAGTAAACATTCCAAAAATGTATGCCAATATGCATAGCAACAAGACCACATCTATATAGCAACAGTCAAATGATGGTACATATTTCAAAGTTAACAACAGGGATGGGTAGGCATCTGGATAAACAAGTATGTCTTGCAACAAGACCATGCCCATAGTAACAGTGAAATTATGACATATATTGCAGAGGATCAGGGATCGTTAGGAAAGTGGATAATCTTTCAAAAAATTGAGATATAGCCCAAAATAGCTGTAAAATGATATACAGTCACCTAGCAACTAAGGTATAGCCCAAATCAGCTGTAAAATGATATACAGTCACCTAGCAACTAAGATATAGCCCAAAACAACTGTACAGTGATGTAATTATATATTGCACAGGTACAACAAAGCTGCACCAGGATGTGGATAATATTTTTTTAACTAATGAAGTTCAGTAATGCTAGGGCATGGTGCAGTGTCTGTTTGTGTGTGTGTGTGGACAACATAAACTCAAAAAAAACCTGACCGATTGCCATGATATTTGGTTGGAACATTAGTTGTGCTACAGTGCCATTGGCACTATTTTTAATTAATATAAATAAAAGTTCATGAAAATTAAACGGAATCTGCCAACATTACCTTAGATCAGTAAGGATGGACTTGTTCATTTTTTGTAGAAAGTATTGTTATAGGTTATTGTACACAGCTTGAATCTCTTTTTTATATTCAAAGTTTGTGTATGTACATATCCAGAGAGAGAGAGTTTAGTATTTTATTTTATATGTCTACAAATGATAAATTTATATTGATAAGAAAATTACTCACAAGACAATTGTTGATGTTACTGCGAGAGTATAGCTGTCTAAATTATGACATGACCCTTGGGCATGAGTTTTGACTTGACAATAACATCATGGTATGGTGACTGTAGTAGACATCACAACCTAACCATGGGGTTGAGTGTTATATGTGTTACCAAATAACTGTATAACAGTCATGCCATAACATCATCTGCTTAAAATGCAGTTACTATTTTCCACCACAGTGTATATAGTCAACAGCATTACTCATCATAATATGTGTACAGCTTGTAGCTATGAGCAGATGCACACCAAGCACACACACACACACACACACACACACACACACACACACCCCCACCCACCCTGCTTTGTTTGAGTGACTACAAATTGTGTGCCTAATCAAGCCCAGTATTGTCTGTTCTGCATCATTATAGCATTATGGTATATGATAGCTATGCTTATGTATTCATGTAAAAGTTAACATCGCTATTATCCAATGTAGGAAACACTTTCAATTGTTTGCTAATAAAGATATACATCCAACTTTATAGGCAAGGTGTGCTCTTGCAGTTATTATCATTGTGGAATCATGAACACAACTGAACATTTTAGCTGTCATGATGGTAATTGTCAACCTGTCTCTGTATATTTGACTTAAAGTAAACAACAACAACAACCAGGCTTATTAGTCCCCAACGGGCACTGCCTGGAGCGAACTTATGTTTTGGGTCTCGTCCATGTGTGCATTCACCCTCATATCTCTAGCATGCACCAACTAATTTAAACCAACCTGGCATAAAGGCATTACTGGGACAAGCCATTAGCCAAGCAAGTGGACTTGTTATCAAAGAGTACCAATATTTACATATGTGATGATGGGCTCTTACATAACACAAGTAAACAGCTGTAAAACCTCTATTCGGCCGTCTGCATGGACTGCAATTGAGGCAAACCTTATCTCCGTCTTATATCAGTTGTTATCAATTTACTAGGCTATTATAAGTAATGCTACAAACAGCTTTAGAGATGCAAACAACTTTTATGACACCCGTTTTCGCCAGGCAAGCCCGCGGGTTTGTTGCACTTGGACCGCTAATGGTTTGTGACTGTCATGTATTAAACATGCTATGCGAGACATATGCACACCACTTTGTTTTACGACTGAATGAAATGTGACACAATGGCAGCCATACTTTGGAGGTATAACATGTAGTGACTCCATTCAAGTGCCTACACCCATATCAGATTCAAGCTATCTTTGGGGCCTTCACCTTTAACCTTGACCTTCAACGCTAATTATCAAAATCAAGCCAATTCCTGTCTATCACAGACACATTGTAGTATTGTTGTTGCCAACTTCTTTTAAATCATGTTTACAAGTAATTTTGAAGTAAGTAACAATACACAAGCATTTGTTTTGGTGCTCATATCACTTTTACAGAATGGCAGCCATATTTGTAGTTAAAAATAATATTTACTGCAGAACGCAAAAACTGTAATACATAGAGACTCCATTCACATATCAGATGTGAGCTCTGTTTGGGGCCTTCACATTTGACCCAGATCACTATATTTAATACAGCATAACTAAACAATTTCAATCATACACTCTATTCATAGACCATCAAAATTAAACTATTACTTACATATTGCAGACACTTACCAGCAATTATTTGTAGCTAATCATGTCTATAGATAATGCAGAACCAGATAAAAATACACATGCATTATTTTTGGTGCTCATGACTTTTTACTCAATGGCAGCCATATTTGTATTGAACAATCATGATTCGCCAATAACTCAAAAACGTTAATACCTGGAGATTACATTAAAGCGTCTAACCCTATATTGCCAGGTTTAAAATTTCTTTTTAGACTTGGACCTAGACCTGGATCTTCAGGTTCAGTTACTGAAATTCAGTAAATCCCTGTATTATCACAGCCACTTAGCAGTATTCATTTGGTGCCACCTACTTCTTTTAATTCATGTCTCCATTGAATCACACTTGAGGGGAGCTATTGGTCTTCTATGAATCGTTGTTTATGTTCACAGTGAGATAAAATGTATCATTTCATGTGAGTGCACGTTACCAGTGCCTGTATTTTGTTTGTCTAATTGGTAGCAAAAATCATTGTGTAAGATATAAATGCCACTTAATTGAAACTCTATAGTCTTTCTGGTTTGTAGTAATTCTACTTTCTCCACATACATTATATTTTGCCATTCTCTACATACTTTAAATTTCTATAGTCGTGGTGCAGTGTCTGTCTGTCTGTGAGTGTGTGTGTGTGTGTGTGTGTGTGTGTACATAACAAACTCAAAAAACGCTGGGCCAATTGTTTGGGTATTTGGTGGGGATGTTCCCATTTGGTATCTCGTTGGAAAATTGTTCAAATCAAAATGATTGCACTTAAGGTGTGCGTTTTGGGTCTGAAAATCTTGTATGTCGTGTGTCTATCCGTCCGTATCCACAATACGCATGTGCCAATTTCAACCCATGTTGTTCGCTGTATATAAGGTTTTCTGATTAACGCTGGAATGTTAACCAATTTGATAAACAAATGAAGCAGTAAAAACAAATGTGCACTGTTTATAAGCAAATGCCATCTGAACACAATGAGCACAGTCTTCCACTTACCATCTGAACACAATGAGCACATTGTCTCCAACTTAACACCTGAACATTGTCTCCAACTTAACAACTGAACACAATGAGCACATTGTCACCAATTTAACACCTGACCACAATCTGAACACAATGAGCACCTTGTCTTCCACTTACCATCTGAACACAATGAGCATATTGTCCCCAACCCATGTTATCAATCATGAGCTTTTTAATGGTACATTGACTTTTGACCTTGACCTCCATCTTCAAGGTCAAATAGCCACATTATTGTCAAAGTGTGTATGTATATCTCTGATATGCATGGACTGATTTCAACCAAACCTTGTACAAATGTCAGATGCTATACACTGCAAATATACATCACTTCATTTCTCAACCCCCACAATAAAGGCAAAATGGCAGCTATATTTGTGATAAATATTCACATTTTGGTTGATAACCCTTGACGCTTAACAGATGGAGACCATATTCAAGTGCCTTCGTCGTGGTTATAAATGATGGGCTTTCTAATGACACATTGACTTTTCACCTTGACCTTCATCTTCAGGGTCAGATAGCTATATCTTCCTATTTTGAAATCATTAAGATAATATAAATATTAATGCTAATGTGCCAGAAATTGTCAAGGATGTACACATAATAGATAAGAAATGAACAACCCTTTCAAGTGTTGTCAGTGTATCTTTTTGATTGCCTTAAAGGCAATATATGCCATAGTTGTTGTCCATTTTGAACTGACAGCCTGCGACATAATGTACAAACTAAAGAACTTGCTGTAGTCACTACAAGAAATACTTTTATTTTTTTTATTTTTTTTTGGGGGGGGGGGGTTATGTCTTCCAAGAAGACTTGTATATTTTGATTTTTTGTCGTACATTTGCCACATACCCAATATTTTTACTTTCTATTTCTTATTTACTATTTTCCTAACATCTTTAATATATGGTTTGAGCTTTATATTCCAAAGGTTTAAAAGAGTACACAGTTATTTAAGGCTAATTTATTATGTTTTAAGCCCCCACCCCCGGGATGCTATTACAATGGGCTCTGTCCGTGCATGCGTCCATCCATCTGTAATACATCATTTCTCAGACATGCAATATGGTATTTCATTCATACCTGGCACATAGGTGACATATCATGTGGTACATATGCACACGTCTTTGTATTTTAATATATGCAAATTTGACCACATGGTGGTCATATTTCTAGTTAAAAATCAATATTTGGTGCATAACTCAAAAACTGTAATATATAGAGACTCCATTCAAGTGTCTACCCCAAATAATCAGATGCGAGCTATCTTTTGGTACCTTGACCTTTGACCTTGACCTTCAAGGTCAGTTATCCAAATCAAGGTAATTCCTGCCTATCACAGACACCTTGTAGTGTTTACATATTGCCAATTTCTTTTTAAATCATGTTTACAAGTAATATTGAGGAAACCAAAGTGTACACAAACATTAGTTTTGGTGCTCATGTAATTTTTAGCACAACTGAACTGATAAGGTTCAGTAGTGCTATAGCATGGCAAAGTGTCTCTGTCTGTGTGTGTGTAAACAACTTACAGTCAAAAACTGCTAGACCGATTGCTTTGATATTTGATGGTCATGTTACTTTAGGTGTCTAGTTCTGAAATTGTTCAAATGAAAATGATTGCATCAGAGATGTGTATTTTGGGTCACAAAAATGTGATGTTGGGTCAAAAAACTTAAACTCCAAAAATACTGGCCAGACTTGCATGGAATTTGGTAGGAATATTCTTAGATGTGAGTAAATTAAGATTTGTTCATGACATGCGATTTCCTTAGTAATATGCAAATTAGGGGTACAAATTTTGGTCAAAAACCTATAATTCCAAAACTACTCAGCAGATTGGGCTGAAATATAGCAGGAATGCATCTGTGGGTGTATAGATGAAGAAATATTAAGTATAATGATCTCATCAGTAATATGCAAATCAGGTGTAAAAATGTGAATTTGTTGGTCCAAAATTTATATCTTGAAAAGTACTTGGTCAATGAGACAAACTTGGTGAGATGTTTCTAGTGTTATTCTGCAGATTTTGTTCAAAATATTTTGACACAATTGGCCCTAGCAACCATGACCACGCCCTTAGCAACAACCAAATGGCAGTATATTTTGGCTAAATAACAACATTTGTTATGGAAGTGAGTAAACATTTGTAGTAAAAAATCACTATATTACTGCATAATTCAAAGCCTTCAATACATAGACTCTATTCAAGTGTCTAACCCCATATAATCACTTGCAAGCTTTCTTGTATGACTGACCATTGACCTTTACCTTGACCTACATGTACAGGGTAGATCATCAAAATAAAGCTATTACTTACATATTGCAGATACTTTATACCAATTATGTGTGGCTAATGTCTTTAGATCATGTCTATAGATTATGCAGAACCAGATAAACATACACATGTAATATGTTTGCTGTTCGTAATCACTCACATGGCAGCCATATATGTAGTGACCAGTCATGATTTACCACAAAACTCAATAGCATTAATACATAGCTAGAGACTACATTCAAGTGTCCAACTTCCTTGAGAGACATTGACCTTTGACCTTGATTCTGATCTGGTTCAATTATCGAAATTCAGCAATTTCCTGCATTATTGCATCAAACGATTTATAGTATTTATTTGTTGCCACCAATTTCTTTTAAATCATGTCTCCATTCAATCACATAAAAGTAAAGTATTTGAGGGTCTTTGACATCTACGGAGACTTGTTAAATTAAAAAAAAAAACTGCCAGCTCTTAGTTGTAGGATTTACACACATTCAGTGTTTTGAAGATTTACATATGTAGTATAAACATTGTAAGAGAATCAACATGACTATTGCTTATCTGTTTACAGACATTGGCCAATCTAACAATTGTATCCTTTATTTCGTTACATATAAGGTTTCCTGATTTACAGTGGACCGTTAACCAATTTCATAAACAAATGAAGCTGTAAAAACATAAGAAAATGCCATTTGAACACAATGAGCACACTATCTCCAACTTAACAACTGAACACAATGAGCACCTTGTCTCCCACTTACCATCTGAACACAATGAGCACATTGTCTCCAACTTAACACCTGGACATTGTCTCCAACTTACCATCTGAACAATGAGCACATTGTCCCCAACTTAACACCTGAATACAATGAGCATATTGTCTACAACCTAACACCTGACCACAATCTGAACACAATGAGCACACTGTCTCCCACTTACCATCTGAACACAGAGAGCATCAACCATCTGAGCACAATGGGTATACTGCCTCCAACATGTCAGGTCCAACATTTCATAAGACATGTGCTGCTGTAGGTCACAGATTTCATAATCAAATTTACTGTAATAAATGCTATTGTCAAACAGATCTGACCTTTAACATCCTTCTTACTTAGATAAAACTTACTGGTTGCCTGTTTTTCTTGATCAGTTGTCTTTTAGACATGATGAAGTGTCTGTGTACAGATGTGTGTGTGTGTGTGTGTGTCTGTGTGTGTGTGTGTGACTAGCAGCCAAAGAGAGATATATGTTCCGCAATTGTTCTTGGTCTAAATTACTCAAAATTATTCATATCAGATAAGTAATGAAATGTTTAATTACATTGAAACAAATTTCATTTAATATTGTTCAGCCTTTGAAACCTCAGTTGCTATTTGTTTATTCTGTTATTGTTTATTTTATATACTATTGAAACCAAACATTTTTACCTTCCATGTCTCTGTCTGTGTCATCGTTTTCTCAAAAATGGCTGGATCATTTGCATAGAACAATATGAAGAGTGCGAGCTTCAAGTTTTATGTAATTTGGTACGTACATTTATGATACAGGGTGCACATTTCTCATAAAGCTTACTGATGTAATGCTTAGTTCTAATGGGATATTTGTATAATTAATGGTTTTCAGTAATTAGGCTATATCTTAAGAATTTATGATTCAAATTCAATATAATTTTGTACATACTTCAAATATAATAAAGTGCACATTCTGAAAAGCATGTTGATATAGCTTTTAGTTTTAATGAGTCATTTGCATAATTAATGATTTTCTGTAATTCAAATTTCAAATTCAATATTATTTTGTACACACTTCAAACTTAACAATGAGCATGTGTCTCATAAAGCTTATTGATGTAACTTACTTTAAATGAGTCATTTGCATAATTAATGATTTTCAGTAATTAGGCTATATCTTAAGACTGAACACTGCAAATTCAATATAATTTGGTACTTACATTGTACTTCAAATGTAACTACTCATGCATGTTCTGATAAGCTTGTTGAGGTAGCTTTAATTTTTATGAGTCATTTGCCTAATTAACGATCTTCAGTAATATGGCTTTATCTTAAAAATACACTTCAAATTCAGTTGAATCTGGTACGTATTTCAAAAATAACTAATTGCATAAATTATGTTATGTTTCATTTCAACAATTATTGTGTGTAGAAACGAAAATCTAAAGACTTTGCCCTTATGGAAGACATTCAGTTTAAATCTTGTTTGTAATATTTTGTGGAGGGAAAGCCTTATAAGTAGAATCTAAGGTCAATAGATTGTCATAATTTGATTTGTTTTAACTTCAATATTATCATCAAGTACTTGCCAACCTTATAATACATGTAACAAGACAGTGTATATATAATAGTGTACCACAAGACATGAATTCAGTTGACTTGAATCTGTCTTCATATTTCATTACATGAGCATTGACCTGTAGGTATAATCTTATCCTGTATGCATATGCTAGTGCTCATTTGTAATAGAGTTTTCTCATTTTAAGTTTGTTTCGTGAATAAAAAAGTATTTTAAAGTTCTATGTGTTCAGGTCTGTATTATAATGGAGATACACTTCCCACACACTGTATTTCAGACAGTTGTACATTTTGTGGTAAATTCTAGGTCTCAAATTTTGAGATGGTATCTTGCTATCAAATCACTATGATTGTTCATAATGACCAACTGTAAACTTTTGATTGTTGTTCCCCTCATGCATTGCCTGTACATAAAATTGCCACTATATTGAAGTGTGAAGGAATGAAGACCCTGCCATCTCTTGATAGAACACGAAACTATCTCATAATAAAAACAGAGTTCAAGATCATGAGGTGATACTCCCATAAAAAGGTTGTGGATATTATATGTGACACCCAAATGGATCACTCTTTCAAGAAAGAATCCTTAAATAAAGGTCGATTTTTATCTGAAAATTTGCTGCATCATATGGTCGATATTAAACCTGGCAAATGTTTTAGAAATATTAATACCTTTGCAGCATGGAAATAAAGGGCTGCATGACTTTTCCTAACAATGGGTCTTTTTTTTTTGAACAACTGAACTGAGGTTCAGTACTGTTATGAACATGATAAAGCATATGTCCATGTGTGTGTGTCTGTCTGTCTGTGTCTGTCTGTCTGTGTGTGTGTGTGTGTGTGTGTGTGTGTGTAAACGACTTGAATTTCAGCCCAATCTCTCAGTAGTTTTGGAATTAAAGGTTTTTTTAATCAAAAATGACATTTTGACCCAAATCACACCTGTGATGTGATCATTTTGCTTTGAACAATTTCCTAACCAGACACCAAAATTAATGTCCCTTGCAACAAGACCATGCCCATAGCAACAGCCAAATGATCATCTATATTGCAACAATAACAAGTAGGTATAGCCTTACTAGTGTATCTTGAGCTTCTTCATTCTTTATTTCAATAAAACATTAACACAAATTTTGATCTTTTGAGGGAAATAGTGACCTGGGTGAGTGATTGCAAACAGCCGAGTGAACAATAAGCCATTGAGTGAGTGAGAGAGTGAGTGAGTGAGTGAGTGAGTGAGAAAGGACAAGATTCCACTATTGCTATTGCATTCTGTATCTTGAAGGCCAGGCGTTCACACTTTGCGCATTTTGACGGGACTGGTACTATTATATCCCTTGACCTTGTAATGATCAAAGCCTTCCACGATACAGCCCTGATGAGTCAGTTTCAGGCTTGTACAGTTTACAGCTCTTTCGGAACTACTACTATTGTTTATATCATCACTCGTCAGGGATTTCGTTCATATCTTTTGCTTTCATAAGTTAAAAATTAGATTCATCGTTGATTAATAGAATATACCTTAGAATTCCTTGAAAATGCACGTGACGTATGTATGTCAGGTCTTCGAAGCACACAGTATATTGACAGAAATATAGCGTTTAGTGGAATCCCGCTCAGTTATAGTGGCAAGATCAGACAGTACAGTCAAACATTGCTGTAGTAGACTGTTCTTTGGTGATATATCAACAAAACAGTTTGATAGTTTTGTATCAATCGCTCGTCATCCTTCACAGTTGGAACGATGTACATATTTCAATGATATTTGCAGCTTGCATTCTGTTCTCTGTTATTTGTGGCATATTCATGTCGATGATTAATGATATTTAGGCGCCCATTATAAACTCGCACTTCATTTTATGGACGATACCACAATGATCCGAACACTTTCATTGTAACGATACCAGTATGTCTTGCAGTTCTCAGTAGAATTCATGAATGGTCCAATATGAGTTTAAACCCAAAGAAATGCAAAGAAATGAGGTTGTGTTTTTCAAAGTCTGATGTAAATTTTTCTCCCCTTGTAATTGGTCAAACGACCTTACAAGTTGTAAATGTTTACGAATACTTAGGTCTCAATCTAACCCACAACTTAAAATGGGATACACATGTAAGTGATATAAGTTGTAAATGTATACAAATGCTTAGGTCTCAATCTAACCCACAACTTAAAATGGGATACACATGTAAGCGAGATTATAAGCAAAGTTTATAAACCACTACATACCGTTATAGTCCTGAATAGGTATATGGTGCCAGCAACCAAGATTTAAGGGAGTTTTCAGTAATTACAAGGGGGAGGGCCGGGGGAAATTAGGTTCGAACCTTTGCGTAAAATGTGACCTTTCCCTCACTCCATTATGCTAAAAATTAGTCCTCCATCAACTTTTCTTCTCTAAAACATGACCACCCCCTATTAATTTAATAGGGGGGGGGGGGGTCATGTTTTAGAGAAGAAAAGTAATTCAAAACATGAGTTAAATGCTGCCAGGCATATACAATTTAAAAGGACATGAGTCCCAGAATCAATAATGGTAAGGACTTAATCCTACCGCTGCTACCATGTTGAAAGTTTTAAAGGCATTGGTAATTTCTTACTATACTACTACCGCTATGTGGATGTGTCTCAAAGCACTGCATTAATACTTACCTGTGTTTTGATATCATTCTCTGAGCCGAAGGCCACAATTTACTTCCCAATGATTAAATTGGCACACTCCTGGCATCGACGTCGGGAGTCAAGTCAAGATATCTCCGCAACATTAATTATCCGTAGTATCCTCACACCACAACTGACAATTAATTAATTAATTAATTAATTAATTAATTACATGGTTTTCAGCAGCAATTTGACTGATATACCTAACGCGAACCCTAACCCAACCCCTTAGGGTCAGGTCAGTTTCTCTAGACTGGGGGAGGGGGTATTTTTTTCCATCCGGCCAACGAAACATTACTCACCCCCTCCCTGTAAAACCGCAAACAGGATGACCCCCTACCACTTAAGTATAAAACATGATGACCCCCATCCCCCACCCTCCATATATAACATTTACCGAGGTGTTTGATCGTGACTCGGAGTGGACTGCTTGGCCATGTCTCGCAAATGATAAATATAAGATAGTACATACTAAATTAGCGACTACACAAGGTAAATATATTCAAAAAGGAGTTTAATAGCATCTTGACATTAAAAGGTAGGGGGAAGAGCATGTGATTTGGGGATATGTCCGCTGCTCATGGGTCCCAGACGCTCTGGAGGTTTCAGGTAATAATTTCCATGGCCACGCTTTACAAGACAACACAAACATGTAATTATCAACTACATAGTTTCAATGATCACGCATATTGCAACAATACACATGGATTAATAAACAAATGAATAATATTTCAAAACCTGTATGTAAACCTGTATGTGTGTAAACCTGTATGTAACAAGATCACATCCACCATAGCAACCGAAGATTTGGGTTTTTTCCTGGCGCGAAGTGTATATCTACTTGCATGTAAGTGTGTTGTAAGACATACGTATGCCGCACGCGCGCGCGCGCGCGCGCACACACACACACACACACACACACACACACACACACACACACACACACACACACACATCACTCACAACCACGCACATGCTAAGTTTAGAAGAGTTAGGGTGACTGTCGACATGCTGACTTTCTACAGTTTTGTCAATGGGCTGTTTTTACTTCTACAATAAATTTTACTTCATAGTTCTAAATCTCATAAAGGATTTTGGGCGTGAATAGCGTATCAGTCCATGAATATAAAAGATTGTACAGCACTTTGCTGACAGCTATTGTATGGAATGACCTCGTTCACCCCATCTTGTTTTCAATGTAGATAGCAGGCGTGGATCAACTCGTCACCATGGTTGTCTCCAGGGCTAGAGCTTATGTTTACTTCTAACATGTCGTATATATACCTACATTCATACCTTTGCCTTCGTTGTCAACGCACGACTCGGGTGTGTATGTCATACTAAATCTTCTTGTACTGACTGATTTCTGTTGTTGAAAGGTGAGTAATAACGCTGAATTCAGATGTTAATAGTGAATAATCCAACCTGTCTAGTTGCTAAGATTTTAATATCATTATAAATAAGCTAAAATTTACAATACAACCAAACAACCATTATGCTATATCATTTTACAAACACAAACTACCGAATCCATACAAACACAAACTACCGAATCCATACAAATGCGTCATAGCTCAGATCATCATTGAGCTATAAATTAACGTCAAATGTGTGTGTGTGTGTGTGTGTGTGTGTGTGTGTGTGTGTGTGTGTGCGATATCACCATATATGTATACATACGCTTTTAAACAACCCATTTTTTTTACTAATTTATTGGTATATGTTTTCATATCCACCATGTCATTTAACCGAATTGAACAGTTGTATCCGACTAGTATCGTTTCTCTAACTGACTTAATGTGACTCAATTTAGCTGAAAATAATTGTCGTTATAAGTGGACTGTCATCACCGATTCTTTTGAGAATATCTAATGTTGTAAAAATGTTCTACACATAGGTTTATAATGGATATAGCTTGCCGCGATAATTATGAGTTGTCTAAGATTGCTACGTTAGAAATGTCACTATCGTTGTGAAAAAATGCATTGAAGAAATCCTGCTCCATCAGACCAGTACAATATTTTTAAAACTCCGTTGAGATAAATCAATGGTGTCGTCTTAGTAACCGTATATCCTGTATTTTGCACGGTGTACGGAATATTAAGACTGATCAAGGTCACGGTTATCCAAAAACAAACGAACAATGGACTGGAAATAATGAAAGCGAATAAATATAACGGAATTTGAAATATCGACAAAGTAGGCACCTAGAGAGATATGTTGTAATTATGATAATGTGGAAGTATTATAGCTAGTTAGTATGGGGGGCGTTGTCAATTAGGGTTATCACAAATACTGGTTTTGTTCATGACAAAATGGTTGATTGAGCTGGGCTCAAAGCAATTTGTTCAGCAATATTTTCAACCCGTTATATGTCAAGTCTGTTAGAGTTCAGTGAACCGAGAATGGTGTCTTTGTTAAACCTTGAAATAGCAATGTGTATAAGATTCACGAGCTTGGATGTTAGTTACACAGTCGCCATTGACGTTTTTATAATTTTGACACTGATAAATCCTGGCACAATCGTTCAGGTAATAAACCGTAACTATGACAACGACGACTTGTTTCTCATACTAAAATGACATAACTGTGTTTATGATCGAACGCTATCGGCATGATCGGTAGACTATTGTAGCTACATCTGATGAAAGTAACAGCTGTGTTTTATTCTTTGTCGTCAAGAAATAAGACAACAAACCATTGCAATCAAAATGTTCACAACTCAAAAAATGATAATAAAATCGTTGTCAAACCCGGAAACTCTAGTATTTCCGCTGTAATACATTCATCTAAAGGAATTTAATGTACCACAAATTGACTGTATGCGCATTGACCTTGGAGGGACTGAATGGAACGCCCGGATGGAGTGAAATTGATAGGCTCGTGTCAACATACATACAATATCACTTTCTATGTCACAAAATAGACTTTGTCGTAAACCTCTGTTATATAATTTATATTTCTACAAAGTATGCATTCAACAGATCTAGATAGTGTAATGGTAACCATGGTAACCATGATGTTACTCACTAGACTAATACAATGTTTTATCCATATGACATCTTTACAGTCACAACAGTGATCACAATAAAAGAAATTATTTTAAAAATAAAAGTTAATAGACTGTAGGATACGTCGTGTTGTTCAGTCCCATCAAGCTTGGTGATAATTTTCAGCACTGTGTAACATGTCGTGTTGTTCAGTCCCATCAAGCTTGGTGATAATTTTCAGCACTGTGTAACATGTCGTGTTGTTCAGTCCCATCAAGCTTGGTGATAATTTTCAGCACTGTGTAACATGTCGTGTTGTTTGAAGTCCCATCAAGCTTGGTGATAACTTTCAGCACTGTGTAAGATGTCTTGTTGTTCAGTCACATCAAGCTTGGTGATAATTTTCAGCACTGTGTAACATGTCGTGTTGTTCAGTCCCATCAAGCTTGGTGATAATTTTCAGCACTGTGTAACATGTCGTGTTGTTTGAAGTCCCATCAAGCTTGGTGATAACTTTCAGCACTGTGTAAGATGTCTTGTTGTTCAGTCACATCAAGCTTGGTGATAACTTTCAGCACTGTGTAACATGTCGTGTTGTTTGAAGTCCCATCAAGCTTGGTGATAATTTTCAGCACTGTGTAACATGTCGTGTTGTTCAGTCCCATCAAGCTTGGTGATAACTTTCAGCACTGTGTAACTTGTCGTGTTGTTCAGTCCCATCAAGCTTGGTGATAACTTTCAGCACTGTATGTCGTGTTGTTTGAAGTCCCATCAAGCTTGGTGATAATTTTCAGCACTGTGTAACATGTCGTGTTGTTTGAAGTCCCATCAAGCTTGGAGATAACTTTCAGCACTGTGTAACATGTCGTGTTGTTTGAAGTCCCATCAACCTTGGTGATAACTTTCAGCACTGTGTAACATGTCGTGTTGTTTGAAGTCCCATCAAACTTGGTGATAACTTTCAGCACTGTGTAACATGTCGTGTTGTTTGAAGTCCCATCAAGCTTGGTGATAACTTTCAGCACTGTGTAACATGTCCTGTTGTTTGAAGTCCCATCAAGCTTGGTGATAACTTTCAGCACTGTGTAACATGTCCTGTTGTTTGAAGTCCATTCAAGCTTGGTGATAATTTTAAGCACTGTGTAAGATGTCGTGTTGTTCAGTCCCATCAAGCTTGGTGATAATTTTCAGCACTGTGTAACATGTCGTGTTGTTCAGTCCCATCAAGCTTGGTGATAACTTTCAGCACTGTGTAACATGTCGTGTTGTTCAGTCACATCAAGCTTGGTGTTAACTTTCAGCACTGTGTAACATGTCGTGTTGTTCAGTCCCATCAAGCTTGGTGATAACTTTCAGCACTGTGTAACATGTCGTGTTGTTCAGTCCCATCAAGCTTGGTGATAACTTTCAGCACTGTATGTCGTGTTGCTTGAAGTCCCATCAGGCTTGGTGATAATTTTCAGCACTGTGTAACATGTCGTGTTGCTTGAAGTCCCATCAAGCTTGGTGATAATTTTCAGCACTGTGTAACATGTCGTGTTGTTCAGTCATTAACATAAACACTTAATCGAGGTTTTATGTAAGTATTTTCACTTAAGTAAAACAATTATAAACTCAGCTTGTGCCACTTTAAACCAATGACAGAAGGCCAATCAAACCAATGACAGAAGGCCAATCAAACCAATGACAGAGGGCCAATCACATTTACTTCGTAAACCTGTAATATTTCTTTCCTTATGCAGGTAACAATATGAATCACGGAAAAGAACGTTTTAATCCGATACTACTGATGGAAATCCTACAAGATGCTACAACGCAACTTCTTAGAGAAATCGATCACATACGTAGTGGCGAGTACAACTCTCTGTACAGACAATCCAGAAGTTTCTTGGATGCCATGCAACGTACTCCAAAAGTTCCCGAGAGCGATGTCAACGGTGGCTGGATTCGATGCATCTCTGATGTTCACGAGTGTCATAATCACTCCCGTATATTAGATGGTAATGAACGCACGACACATTTCACGATTGTCCTCTTACACTATCTGAAACTCTGTCAAGCTATCCGTGATTTATCGGCCCGCGTCAAAGAATGGATCGGAGACTGCATTCGACAACTGTCTGTCCATCCCGACCAAGAGGAGGCCTGCCAGAGAATATTAACTGAGATCAACTTCATTGAAAAGTACATCGAAGAGAATAATAATTTCATGGATTTAGGAAAACACAAGACCCTACAAGAATTGCGTGGCTTAGATTGCATTGAGGTTCCACCATGGGCCCCAGTCGTAAATCTGCCACCAGTTCTTCTTAGGACTCTTGAAGAACTACCTGACATGGTAAGAAAACATGTCATTAACAACAACAAGTATATTATTTTGACCTTTTTCCTAATTATATCAATCTGCCAATACTACTCTTACATTTGGAATTTGAAAGTAAAGAAACAGTCGTATAGCATTATTAAGTGGGTCGTAACTAACCAAACAACAGTAGTATACATAAATGTAACGAAACGATGTCATTTGTGTTACGTTTAACTGGAAAAACAGTGAACTATGAATAAATCAATGCTGGAAAAAACTCAACAAGGACAGATTGACATGCATACATACGGACGGACGGACAAACAAACAAACAAACAAACAAACAAACAAACAAACAAACAAACAGAAAGATAGACAAATAAGCAAACAGAGCTCTTTTCAAATCACTATACGACAACCCGTCGCGTGTCTTTGGCTTTGCTCTCTCTCTCTCTCTCTCTCTCTCTCTCTCTCTCTCTCTCTCTCTCTCTCTCTCTCTCTCTCTCTCTCTCTCTCTCTCTCTCTCTCTCTCTCTCTCTCTCTCTCTCTCTCCTATTTCAATTATCTTATGTTTCGTTTGTTTCACAGATTGCAGTTTGGTTTCAAATAACTCAGCGTTTGGGAATGGGTATTTATGACCATTTATTAACCAAGACACCAGTACCAACACCACCTGCAACACCAAAGGAAGATATCCTTAAACAGAAAGGTAAGTTGGGAACCTTGAAGATCCGATACATATTTGTGACAGTGAATGTAGTGCTATAGATGTATTACCCGGATGCAGACTCATCCATGTATATATTAAACGGTGAATGGCCATAGATTGACAAACTAGAATTTGTATATTTCTGTTTTTATTCACATTTTGACATAGTATATTCAGTGTCGTAATGATATGTCATATCGTACTAACACGGCTGTCCTTCTGGTGAAAGTACTAACACGGCTGTCTTTCTGGTGACAGTGCTAACTCCACGGCTGTCTTTCTGGTGACAGTGCTAACTACGCCAAACCTTTAGTGTAAACCACGGATTGCTGAATTTAAGATTTAAAATGTTTCAAGCAAAGCTTGCACAGAGAGAGAGGGGGAGTGGAGATTGAATTGAGCCTGTCGTTTTTGAGAAAATGGTGATACAGACACGGACAGACAGACACAGACTTTTCATCCCCAATGATATAACCTTCCGTATGGAAGGTTATATCATTGGGGATGAAAAGAACTAAAGTCTTTAAACCAAAGACGAGACTCTCTCCAACGTCTATGTTTAAACTAAAGGTATTTTATACTTTTAAACCATTAATGTTTATTATGTAATTACTGTGGCAAACATTTTAGGCATTGTTGACTACACACTGAAATGACTACAAGGTCAAAGGTGACTCCGAGGTGACAACTCGGGTATATAGAGATTAGGTGCTCCGCTCAGTAAATACTGAGGAAGCGCATCAACATTTCTCCGTAATCGTGCGAAACATAATTGTGACCAATTTATAAAATCGTTCTGTAAGGCTGATTGTGAAAAATGATAAAAGTCCATAGTTCACAGGGTGATGGGACAAGACAACAACACTGACAATATCACCATTCAGACACCTCGTGTGTGTTATGATATATAACATCCGGGTATTTTCCGTTTAGACTATCATATTATCAATTGTCACTCAGTCTCTATTTACGTGGATATTTGAAGATCCTGCATTTTCAGGGTTGATAAAGTTCAATTCTGCTAGTACGCGTTTCTATCTTTGTTACCCTGTAAGTACTCAAATCAAAGGTCATAACCAATAGGCTTTATTTCTATCTTGTAAATTGATAAGTTCAATAACTGTCATAGTTTAACTTTCCATCTTTGTTTTTTTTCTTCTCAAGACAACAACTCAATGAAGGGACGGCCACCATGGAAACCAGTCTCACTCAATCCTAACGACTTGAAGAAATACCCTAAATTTGAAAAGCGTTGAACAGCACCGACTACACCATCAAAACTTAGCAAGAACTTGAAAGAACGCCACCTATGTACTGTCAAATTGCCGTGCCCTTCAGTATTCACGGGGGGGGGGGGGCGGAGGAAATCACACTTTGTCTGTTAAGTAAAACATGACGACCCCCCCCTCATTCTCCATTTTGTAAAAAGTAACCCTCCTCTTTGTCCTATTTTGTAAAAAACATTACCCTTCCCATGACAATTGCATATACTGAACGTTACATTACCCTTCCCATGACAATTGCATATACTGAACGTTACATTACCCTCCCCATGACAATTGCATATACTGAACGTTAATCAATATTCCCATTTTACAAACTAAATGATTTGACTCCTTATTAGAAAGCAATATTTGTAAATATAAAAGTGACGGAACAGTAAAAGACTGGTTAGTTACCTTTCTCTTATAATCATACACAATCTAGTTAGTATCTAAACGTGCTTTCCATGTTGTGCATACACTCTGCCTGATCTGGCCACTTGTAAAAGTTCCCTGATATCATTGTCATCATCATCACCTCACCTTCAGTATTGCCATTATTAGTGTCACTTTAATCTGACTCACTGGTACTACTTGCGTCAGTACATGTATCACTGTCCGTGTTCTCTACTACAGTGATTAAGAGTGATAAACCTGGCACCGATTACTATATAACTGCTAATTATATACTGTAGATATTTTAACAACAACATTCACGGACACTGTGAGTGATATAAAGGTGAGATGGTACACTCAATAGAATGTATCGTTTTATTTTTTAAACAAAATGCTTACAATATTTACTTTTGGCATGTCAAGTAAAAATAAATGTTGAGTGCTCGTCTCACTTTTACATCTCAAAACACATAACAAATTGACAATAATTGATTTGGTTAATTTGGTCACAAAACTATGGCTTGTAAAATGTTACCCTCCCCCAAACATTATAATGCAAAATATGACCCTTCCCCAAGACCAGGTTGGTAAAATGTGAACCCCCCCCCCCCAATTCCTCCGGCCCTCGCCCCTGTAAATACTGAAGGCTCCCTTACATCAGTGAGGCATATCTCGCGATCATTAATCCAATCGGACTAAATTACTTTATAACATTACGTAATATATGGAATGTAATTACTATTAGCTCTCAAAGATTTAGTTTTGAATACACACGTTTGAAGAGTATGGTATTGTTGTTGTTGTGTTGTTGTGTTGCTGTTGTTGTTTTTGTTGTTGTTACGAATTAAAACAAAATGCAGAAACTGATAGCGCGCAATCACATAAAATGATACATTTTTAATCTCACTGTAACACAATTCAAGAGCACTATCGATGAAACAAGTTAAGGAAGATCCAAACACAAAACAGTTTTTATTTGTGAGTGTGGGCTATCAGTGCCTGAATGTTGTTTGTGTAATTGGTAGCAAAAACACGACGTGAGATCTAAACAAAAAAATTGAACAGCTGAACCGAAACTTAATAGTCTTTCTGGTTTAGTAATAAGGTCTACGCCAAAACAAGGACTTTTGGTTATTTCCTGGATTTATTTACATAAAAGTTTCAAATTTAATGAATTAGATCCACATGTACATTTTGTCAAGCCGTTTACTACAATGTATCTCTAGTTTATTCCTACACAGCCTTGTATATGTGGTAGTGTCGTCAATTGAAGTCATATGTATATATTTTGAAATAATATTTAACCCGTAATATAAAAGTAAAAGAGTTTGTTATTTATCTTCTCCATAAAGTATACGACAGTGCGTCTTTCTGCAAACAATGTAACATGACATTCATCTAAAACATGAATATAGAGTATCCTTGATGCAATGACTGACAACATTTGTTTCGCAACAAATAAAAAACAAAGGACGACAAGACGAATAATCTGGCCGTAGGCGGCGTACGTAATGACGTAGTGAGGATCTGATCCAATTGGGCACCCCCAACATTCCAACTCTGTATGCAAGTTGGGACAATCATACAGGATAGTTAGAAATGTATTTTCCATGGTTCTAGAACGCTGTAGTTTGAATACAAATAAACTTTTAGTTTAGTCGGCACAAATCTTTTGAATTTTATCACTGTGTGTGTGTGTGTGTGTGTGTGTGTGTGTGTGTATGTATGTATGTATGCATGCATGCATGCATGCATGCTTGTATGTATGTATGTATGTATGTATGTATGTATGTATGTATGTATGTATGTATGTGTGTGTGTGTGTGTGTGTGTGTGTGTGTGTGTGTGTGTGTGTGTGTGTGTGTGTGTGTGTGTGTGTAAACAACTTAAAGTCAAAAACCGCTGAATTGATTGCCATGATATTGCCATTACCTTGGGTGTCTAGTTGGGAAATTGTTCAAATCAAAATGATCGCATCACAGGTGTGTGATTTGGGTAAAAAAAATTGATTTTTGGTCAAAAAACTTAAACTCAGAAACTACTGGGCAGATTGGTGCAAAATTTGGTGGGAACATTCTTAAGGGGTGTAAAGTAAGATTTGTTCTTGACATGATGATTCCATCAGTGATATGCAAATTAGGGCTAAAAATGTCTTTTTGGTTAAAAGTCTGTAATTCCAAAACTACTGAGCAGATTGGGCTGAAATTTAATGGGAATGCATCTAGGGATGTGTGGATGAAGAAATATTAAGCATACAATGAATCCATGAGTGATATGCAAATTAAGTGTAAAAATGTTCATTATTGGTCAAAAATTTATATCCCAAAAAGTACTTGGTCACCGAGTCTGAAACTTGGTGAGATGTTTCTGAAAGTGTTATTCTGCAGATTTTCTTTCAAAACATTTTGACAAAATTGGCCCTAGCGACCATGACCACGAACTGGCAGTATATTTTGGTTAACTAACAACATCATCTGGTAGGCAAATGAGTAAACATTAAAAAAATGCATGCAAATATCCCTAGCAACCATTACCATGCTCATAGCAACAGCAAAATGGTTGTGTATTTCACAAAGATAACAACAGGGATCAATAGTCAATTGAATAAACTTTCAAAAAATGTATGTAAATATGCCTAGCAACAAGACCACGCCCATAGCAACAGCCAAATGATCACGTATATTGCAAAGATAATATCACAAATTCATACACAAGTGAACAAAAACATACACAGGTATATGCAAATATATCTAACAACATGACCACGCCCATAGCAACAGCCAAATGATCACGTATATTGCAAAGATAATATCACGAATTCATACACAAGTGAACAAAAACATACAAAAATGTATGCAAAGATATCTAACAACATGACCACGCCCATAGCAACAGCCAAATGATAGCATATATCGTAAAGATAGCAACATGGTTGGCAAGGAAACTGGATAGTCATTCACCAAATGAACACTTATTGTTAGCATGGACTACCATAAACATTAAAAAAAATTGTACAGTTGTGCTACAACGCCATTGGCGGTATTTTCTTATTTTTTTTCTCTTTTTTTTTTGGGGGGGGGACTACTGTAATGATGTCAATTGTTTGGTTGCTTTGAAAATGAACATGACTGTGCCGCTGTTTTAAGATTTTGAAAAAAATCCTAGGTAAAATGCTATTTGCTTATTTCTTCTGATGTGAAAAGCAAGTTAAACTCAAATAAGGTCTAAAGTATACACATTTCAGTAAACAAAATCTTAAATTCAATGCTGACAATGTCAGTGAAAGACAATGAACGAATGACTACAGAATGACAGAAATATATTCATATTTTTTAATCTTAAGACACAGTAATTATCATGAAGTTTGAAAAGGGTTTTAACTTATAAAAAACACACTCGGCAATCAACACAGTATGGGGATTTGAGGTTCAATTACAATTTGTGTTTTACAGGAAATTTTCACAGTTTGATTAGCAGCTATGGTGATAGGCATGTTCATTAGTAAATAATGCATATACTGAGGTACTGGTAGTTCCAGTTACATGTAGTCTCAAACAGCAGTACAGCTGTGTATATCTGGAGTTTGAGTTCAGGTAAATTTGCAATAAAAAACCCCACATTTTTGGACCTGATTTCCATACAGGAGTGCAATCATATTCATTTCAACAATGCCTCAATCAGCTAGACACCACATGCATTGTCCCAATAACAATTTTTTTTGAGAAGGACATTTATTTTTACATGTACATTGTATACCAGAAGTGGAGATTTTCACTTATTTTTTGCTTATCACCTGATGTATAAAACACCAGT
The DNA here is from genome assembly GCF_964340395.1 of Glandiceps talaboti. Taxonomy (NCBI): domain Eukaryota; kingdom Metazoa; phylum Hemichordata; class Enteropneusta; family Spengelidae; genus Glandiceps; species Glandiceps talaboti. The sequence goes on along the minus strand of NC_135549.1, from coordinate 33,112,188 downwards.
TCACTAGCAATTCTTCGTTGCCACAACCAAAGGAACATACCTACCAGATTTAAGCACCAACAGTTTGAGTTTGACAGTTTGACCAAAATGCACATTTTATACCTGATTTGCATATTGTATCACCAAGTCTTGAAAAATGTTAACTTTGTTTATCACAACCCTACAAACATCCACATCAAATTCCAGCTGAATCGGTATAGTAGTTTTGAAAATCCAATGTCTGTGATCCAATCCTTATAATTTGAACAATGCCCCAACTGTTAAAGTAATGTCCCCACAAAATTACAAGTAAACAAGTCATTGAGAATGACATAGTCCCCGCTATGATTGGATTTTAAGGAATTATCACTACTCTGATCACGCAACAACACTTGTGAACCTAAATCAAACAGACTGAGATATGTTGTGTCTGCTTGTTGGACGTGGAACATGCCTACAACAATAAAGGATGGGTCGGGTATGGGGGATCATACCACGACGAAAATTGATATGCTCATGTATGTCATAGAACAATGTCCTAATACCAACTTTGAATGAGATATGTTCAAGCATGTCTGAGTTATGGCTTTGGACATGGAAAATTCGCAAACAAAATGGCTGCCAGGCAGCCATATTGGATCGTATCATGATGAAAATGGATATGCACATGTATGTCATAGAACACTGTCCTAATACCAGCTTTGAATGAGATCTGTTCAAGCATGTCTGAGTTATGTCTTTGGACATGGAAAATTTGCAAACAAAATGGCTGCTAGGCGGCCATATTGGATCGTATCATAAAACAAATTGACGTGCATATGTATGCCATTGTATGTTGCCCCTGTACCAAGTTTGAAAAAAATCGGTCCAGGCATCTCCAAGAAACGGCTGCGGACAGATGGACGGACGGACGCACGGACAGACGGAACCCAATCCATAAGTCCCCGTCCCGGACTTCATCCGGCGGGGACTAACCAGGCAATTTTTTAGCACAACTGGAACTGAGGGTTCAGTAGTGCAATAGTCATCGCAAGTTGTCTGTCAGTCTGGCTGTATGTGTGTGTGTGTAAACAACTTAAAGTCAAAGACGGCTGGACCAATTGCTTTGATATTTGATGGTTATGTTACTTCTGGTGTCTAGTTGAGAAATTGTTCAAATGAAAGGATAGCATCAGAGGTGTGTCTTTTGGGTCAGAAAATGTGTTGCTTTTTTTATCAAAAAACTTAAACTCCCAAATTACTCAGTATCTTGGCCTGAAATTTGATGGAATCAGTCTTTGGGGTGAATTAGTCAGGTTTTGTTCATGACATGAGGATTTCTTTAATAAAATGTGTCTTTTTGGTCAAAAATGTATGATTCCAAAACCACCCAGGAGATAAGGCCCAAATTTAATGTGGATGCATCTTGGGATGTATAGACAATGAAATATTAAGCATACAAGTCACTACATGACACAGTCCCCGCAGGCATTGTTGACTAATAATTGTGATTATCACTGACCCTAGTATTGGCATGAAATTTGGCGAGAACATCCTTAGGAATGAATTAATTAGGATGTGTTCATGACAAGATGAAGGGGTCATGTTTGATAGGGATGTTTGCATACACTTTATGAACATGTGTTCTACTGTCTAATCCCTGTTATCTTTATGAAATACAGCTGTTTGGCTGTTGGTATGGGCGTGGTCATGGTTGATAGGGATATTTGCATATATTTTTGAATGTTTACTAAATTGTCTACAAGGCATTATTTGACCAAAATGTATGACCACTTTTTTGTTGTTAAGGGCGTGGTCATGGTTGCTAGGCATATTTATATACACTTCTTGAACATTTGTTCACCTGTCTAAGAATCCTTGTTATCTTTGTGAAATACAAGTTTCGCTGTTGCTATGGGCGTGGTCATGGTTGCATATTTTTTTAGAATGTTAACTTTGTTGCCCACCAGATGATGTTGTTATTTGACCAAAATAAACTGCCATTTGGTTGTTGCTAAGGGGTGTCATGGTTGCTAGGTCTAAATTTGTTGACTTTTTTAGGTAAATCTGCAGAATAACACTTCTAGAAACATTTCACAAAGTTTCAGACTCATTGACCAAGTACTTGTTTAGATAAATATTTTTGACCAAAATTTCACATTTCTTACACCTAATTTGCATATCACTCATGGAATCATTGTATGCTTAATATTTCTTCATCCATACATCCCTAGATGCATTCCCATTAAATTTCAGTCCAATCTGTTCAGCAGTTTTGGAATTACAGATTTTTTACCAAAAAGACACATTTTTAGCCCTAATTTGCATATCACTGATCGAACCATCATTCCATCAATATCTCTTGGTAAAAACACCGACCAAAATTTCAGCCCAATCTGACAAGTGGTTTTGGGATTACACATTTTTGACCAAAAAGACACATTTTTAGCCCTATTTTGCATATTATTGGGGGAAATAATCATGTCATGACCAAATCTCAAATACCTCACCGCTGGGTATGTTCCCAGCAAAGTTCATGTCAATATACCCAGTAGTTTTGGAGTGAAAGAGTTTTTTTTTTTACCCAAAAACAAATTTTTGACCAAAAATCCACATCTATGATCGATTATTGAAAAAAAAAATTGACGTGAATATGTATGCCATAGTATACTGTCCTTGTACCAAGTTTGAAAAAAAACAGTCCACGCTTGTCAGAGAAACAGCTCTGGACGGACACACGTATGGACGGAACTCAATCTATAAGTCCCCGTTCCGGACTAAAAGTGATTCCATGACTTATATGCAAATTTAGTGTTACAATTTTTATTATTGGTCAAAAACTTGTATCTCAAAATATACTTGGTCAGTGAATCTGAAACTTGGTGAGATATGTCTGAGATATGTTTTTCAAACAGTCAGTTCAACAAAATTGACCCGAGCAACCTTGACCGGGCCCTCAGCAACAACCTTAGTTATGACAGAATATTTTTGTCATATTACAACATCAACTGTTTGGTGATTTAGTAAACATAAAAACATGTATGCAAATACCCTAGCAGCCATGGCCACACCCATAGCAACAACCCAATGGTGCTGTATTTCACATAGATAACAGGGATTCTTAATAGTCATGTGAACGAACATTAAAAAAGTGTATGCACTTGCCTAGCAACCTTGACCACACCCTTAGCAACAACAAAATAGGAGTACATTTTTGGGCAAATAACAATGTCATCTTGTAATCAAATAATTATACATTGCAAAGAATATAACTATGTTGGATAGGCAACTCAAGTCATTCAGCAATATATATAGATGGATATGTTGTAATCATGTGATGATGTTGTTCTTTTCTTGATAACTTCCAAACACTGAATCGTCTTCAATAAGCATTACAGGTAACATGAAATGGGCAGACTAGTTGAATGGACTTCATCCCACAATGGAACATTATGATACATACACAAAGATCCAGTTGAGGAATAGAAAATAAAGTGAAACTCCAATGAATAACTACATGTATTTTTATTTTTAGCAAAGTTAATTAAAAGAATATTAATTGTTTCATGTGTAGTATTTTTCTATGTCTGAGTGAGTAGGAAATAAATACCACTGTGTGAGTTAATAGCGGCTTTGTTGGAAAATTTCTGTGTATGGTTGAAATTATGAGTAATATTCACATTTATATGGGTTTATTTATAAAAACATATCAACATTGTTCACTAATTTCATTGAGTTCAAAAAGTCGTGCCTGCTGGGTATCAATGACAATAATTATTTCAAACCACCTATACAGGGTTTTGGCTTGGATGCATACTGATAATGTGTACTAGTTGGTTAGAGTGAACACTCAATACTTTTGGAGAAATAATTATTCAAATATCCATTGATTCCCCATTCCTCTGTATGCTTATACGTTACATGGTGGACTTGAAAAGTCTAATAATTTCAATAAAGACAATATTTATTCTTCCAGAGATAAATTTAAGTATTCATAGATAGTATGACTACTACATTCAATATTTGAAATGTGTGCACACCGTAATGTTTGTCAATTACAGCTCATAGTATTTGATTGGAAATTACCCAGAAGGCCATATTGAGTACAAAGAGTCGTGTCTGCTGGGTATCAATGACAATAATTATTTCAAACCACCCATACAGGGCTATAGCTGAGATGCATACTGATAATGTGTAGTATTTGGTTAGAGTGCACACTCAATATTTTTGGAGAAATAATTATTCAAATATCCACTGATTCCCCATTCCTCTGTATGCTTATATGTTACATGGTGGTACATGAAAAGTTTAATAATTTCAATAAAGGCAATAATTATTCTTCCAGGGATAAATTTAAGTATTCATAGATAGTTTCACTACTACTTACAGCTATTAAAATGTGTGCACACTCTATTGTTTGTCAATCACAGCTCCTCGTATTAGGTTGGAAATTACCCAGAAGGCCATATTGAGTTCATAAAGTCGTGTCTGCTGGGTATCAATGACAATAATTATTTCAAACCACCCATACAGGGCTATAGCTGACATGCATACTGATGATAGTGTGTACTAGTTGGTTAGAATGCACACTCAATATTTTTGGAGAAATAATTATTCAAATATCCACTGATTCCCCATTCCTCTGTACGCTTATACGTTACATGGTGAAACATGAAAAGTTTAATAATTTCAATAAAGGCAATAATTATTCTTCCAGGGATAAATTCAAGTATTCATAGGTAGTTTCACTACTACTTACAGCTATTAAAATGTGTGCACACTCTATTGTTTGTCAATTACAACCCATAGTATTTGATTGGAAATTACCCAGAAGGCCATATTGAGTTCATAAAGTCGTGTCTGCTGGGTATCAATGACAATAATTATTTCAAACCACCCATACAGGGCTATAGCTGAGATTCATACTGATAATGTGTACTAGTTGGTTAGAGTGCACACTCAATATTTTTGGAGAAATAATTATTCAAATATCCACTGATTCCCCATTCCTCTGTATGCTTATATGTTACATGGTGGAACATGAAAAGTTTATAATTTCAATAAAAACAATATTTATTCTTCCAGAGATAAATTTAAGTATTTATAGGTAGTATCACTACTGCTTACAGCAATTAAAATGTGTGCACAACCTATTGTTTGTCAATCACAGCTCTTCATATTAGATTGGAAATTACCCAGAAGGCCATATTGAGTACACAAAGTCGTGTCTGCTGGGTATCAATGACAATAATTATTTCAAACCACCCATACAGGGCTATAGCTGAGATGCATACTGATAATGTGTAGTATTTGGTTAGAGTGCACACTCAATATTTTGTGAGAAATTACCCAGAAGGCCATATTGAGTACAAAGAGTTGTGTCTGCTGGGTATCAATGACAATAATTATTTCAAACCACCTATACAGGGCTATAGCTGAGATGCATACTAATAATGTGTACTAGTTGGTTAGAGTGCACACTCAATATTTTTGGAGAAATAATTATTCAAATATCCACTGATTCCCCATTCCTCTGTATGCTTATATGTTACATGGTAGAACATGAAAAGTTTAATAATTTCAATAAAGGCAATAATTATTCTTCCAGGGATAAATTTAAGTATTTATAGGTAGTATGACTACTACTTACAGCAATTAAAATGTGTGCACACTCTATTGTTTGTCAATTACAGCTGTTAGTATTAGATTGGAAATTACCCAGAAGGCCATATGAGCATACAAAGTCGTGTCTGCTGGGTATCAATGACAATAATTATTTCAAACCATCTATACAGGGCTATAGCTGACATGCATACTGAAAGTATGTACTAGTTGGTTAGAATGCACACTTAATATTTTTTGAGAAATATTTACTCGTATGTCCACTGACTCCCCAACCCTATATATGGCTATACGTTACATGGTGGAACACGAAAAGATTAATAATTTCAATAAAGACAACAATTATTCTTCCAGGGACAAATTTAAGTATTCATAGGTAGTATCACTACTACTTACAGCAATTAAAATGCGTTGTTTCCTTTGCTGACGGACAAGCTATGTATAGTTTGAGCACGGTCACGAGTGTCTGTGGTTTGAGCTATTCAGAAAATATTGATTTATAATCCATTGGTATTACCTTGAAAAGGGGATGTGACAAATACACAACACATAGATTGTTATACTATTGTTATCATATTGAAGGTCAAGTAACAAAGTACGTGATCATCTATTTTTAAATACTACGTAAAGATAGTGAGAGGACGAGAAATAGAAATACAATTTATAGCCTCACACTCAAAGTTTATTAAACGTTTAATACGGTTTATTTGTATAAATCACAAACATATAGTTTGTATGCCGACTCGCTGTTATTGTAACGTTTGTTCATAATGTGATTTTAGTGTGGGTTTCCTTCTATTTACTAGTATTTTACGACTCGTAACCTGTCATTGGGACAAAGTATTCGTATTCTACTATTAGGCGGGGATCAGAATTTATGGCGGGGCGGGGGGGGTGGGCGGGGCGGGGGTGGCACAGACACTTGTTTGCCGAGATATGTATCAGAATGTTTCTATCAGAGTACGATAAAATGTAATAAAATGTCGATAATATCGACCATAGGGGCGTGTAATATTTCATAGATTGTTGTTTTCCAGGTCTACAGACTAAATATATCAACCCTTTGACTATATATTCCTACCTGTAAGGTGAAAACAGAAAATATTTCTACTAGTATAGAGATTGATACATTGTAGCAGCAGGATTCGTACGATATTTTCCGAAGAAAACCAGAATACGTGCCCCTGTGATATCGACGTATAACACTGTCTTGTTTCTCAGTGTGATTGCACAGGTCCACTCACCGCGAGATATCTAGTAGACTACGGTGAAGAAGGTTGCACTCCTATTACTAGTAATAACATATGATAAATGTTACATCTCTGTTGTGTACGGGGTACGAATGAATAATCAGAGAATTACGAGAAAGTATATCATATATTGGACGTATGGATTCGATAAGATTGTGTTATAGAAATAACGATGGTCTGTGGATTGACGTTACCGCGTCAAACTTTCACAGGATTATCAAAAGTGGCCCAACGGAGTGAGAGAGTAGTTGATGGGACATAGTCTATCAGTACTACAACGAGTGGAAAATCAAGCGACAGTCGTGGACGACCCCGTTGATTATTTTCATGTCAAAGCCAGAATACAACCTTACCACTGTAATACTAGTGATAGTGGTAAGTCCTCCAAGAAAGAAGTGAAGAGAAGTAGTCGGTAGTAGTGGGTTTGTGTATAAGTTATAAGAGCCAAATGGAGATTGATGGAGAGTATGGCGCATCATTGGGGCCTTTATTATTGTTGAGACGAATCAAATAAGATGTCGAGTTGCCAAATAAGTTGTTGAGACGAATCAAATAAGTTGTACATAATAAAGGCCCCAATGATGCGCCATTTAGAGTTAAAGAAAACACAGCTCAGAGTAAGAGCATGTCGAATACGAAGATTTGTACCAAATTTTACAAAACACAAGTATACCTCAAGAAGTAACACACGGTCGATGGAATATAAACGGGGTATGTATTTGCCATAATTGCCATATTCGGGGAACTGATGGACATCACAATTAATTGTCCTATACAATGTACATGTACATGTACATCTTGTCAGTCTGTAGTTCAGTGTGGCGAAGTAGAACACCACAAAGATGAACTTAGCGAAATAAATGCCATGGCCCAGGAAAAGGATAAAACCGAGAAAGCTGTAAAACAACTACAGATTGAAGTGGAATCGAAAATGCCTGTATATGAGAAAGTTACTGATGGCTTCGAAAAAAGTTGCGTCGATCTAACCCAGATAACTATTTATTGGATTCTTTAGGAAGACATAAATATACTTTAGTTGGCCATGTTGATTTAGCGGTTTTTAGAAAAACAGTATTGTAATAAATCTTTATCTTGATATCGTATTTAAAATGTTTTAATCATCATCAATACAGAAACTAGTTTATAGTTTAGGTAAGTATACAGGGCCGGCCGTAGCCTGACCAAATTGCCGGGGGGGGGGGGGACAGTACTTTGTCTTGGTGCAATCATGCATTTAAAATTTGGAAAGGTGGCTAATTTACTCAAATTTACATGCAATTTACATTATATTCTATTTAGCGTACGCAATTACATATCATACTGCCGAAAAGATGTCACATTCAAAGTAAAAAAAAATGATGACGCTGCTGACAATTCAGAGTGATATAATTGTGATCTCTCACAACCAGCCATTTTTTAGGGCCACCAAATATTTCAAAAAGAGATCTGCCGTTTCATCAGTGAATGGTTTAGTATATAAGGCCAGAAAACCAGAAAAAATATTGTTCAACTGGCAATCGTAATCTAACTCATCACATTGGGTAGGTAATAATAGGTTGATTTTTAAAAAATGCTTTTGCAAGAATGTAAAAACAACCGTATATAATGAAAGCAAAACATTGAGTTTATATAGATTTTATTCAGTCATTGTGATTTCATCTCTTGCATTTAGTCGACATAGCAATCGATTTCCACCAGTTCTACATTTAGGAAATGACAAGTACGCAATTTACAAATTTTGTAGCTCTTCTCACCATCTCGAGCTCTCAAAAAATGAGACCAAATGAGACCCCGAAATTATTTTAGTCACCCCTTCTGTCACCTACACTACACAGTGAAGATATACAATTATATGGTACAATGATGCATTTAAATAATAGTGATAAATATGTGGATTTCACATGCATAAGGAGATGTCTGATAATGAGGTCTAACCTACACAGGGAGGTACTTAGACATCGACCTTCCATCGTGTTTTGGAAGAAAAGACAACCACCGGCGCGGGATTGCTACAGATTGGAAGGAGATACCTCCAAAGATGATTTTTTTTAAATGTAAGAGACCATTTAGAAGCAAAAAATGTCAAACCATAGACATAATTTTATGTCTTACAATGCTTGAATACGATATTAAAATACCAGAATTGAGACAATTATATACTATGCAGTACATATTATCTGGTTATGAAGTGTATTTTGTTGTGGCAAAGTTGAATGATATTTTGCAGATGTGCACTTGGTAACTTCTCTTTTTTATAGTTTACTTTGTTTCCGAAAGCAAATTCCAAATAAAAAGCAAAATATTTCAAGACTTTCAGACTTTTGAAGACTCAATGACTGCTCCACCCCCTTCCCATGGTCGAAAAGTTTTGTTTCAATTCCTTTTAGTGCACGTTGGATATGCAACAGCTTATTTTAAATTACAGTTCACTCTAGTGTGCATCATCAGAGCCAAGTAAACCACTGTATAAGATATTTCATTTGGAATTGACTCGAATGTATATTATTAATGTATTATTCAGAAAATATAAAGAAATCCCCTTAGTTTTTAAACAACGTGCGCATTTTACTGACATGCGAAGCCCACATGAGGATATATTGCCCATCACCAAAAAAAATGAAATGCCAAAAATACAGGTAGGTCGGGCCCGTTGAACAGTTTTTTAAAATAGTTTTTCTGGTCTAAGCTAGGAACCGGAACAAGATGTGAATTAGATCGAGCGCATCTTCGGAGTCACTGCATATGAATGCAGGCGACCTCACCATGAACGACTTTTTACTTTGACGTATGATACAAAATGGTATGCTTACCCTGTCGGTTTCCTGACAAATGTCAAAAAAGACTTCTGTACACAACGTCTTTTTTTTTGGACTTTCAAGACTACTGTTACTCACGGAAAATGCACAGCGCATGTGCGCGCTTCTTCTACACTTTCCAGCACAAAGAATTTTTAATTCGCTGCACTGCAAAAAAGTTACACTTTTAACAGGGCACATTTTTATTCAAAGTTAAGCCAGCGAACAATAAAGATATGAGACATATTAGCGAGGACTTAAGTGAACCATCAATTCAAAGCGCGCGTGCTAGGAATCGTCATGTAAATAATGATTTTAATGACATCGCTATGTATTCGAAAAGTTGCATTTCCCCCAGAAAAATCCTGGGGGGGGGGGAGACAGCTCCCCCAGGCTACTGGTATATTTATGTAAAATAATGTTCTCTGTTGAAATCAATATATGATCACCTTACAAATTTTTCTAATAGAAGCCAAAATAATATAAAATTGAGTCATTCCCAATCCAATATGTCCGCCGAAAATTTTGCAAACTCAGTGGTTCTTCTGGTTATAATTGGTATATCTGCATAGCGTAGATAGATTATCAATCAGATATACACATTTGTGCAATGTTTCAATCGATCATCAATACAGAAACTAGTTTATAGCTTTACCTAAGTATATGTATGTAAATGTTCTCTGTTGACACCAATATAGGATCACCTTACAGATGTTTCTTATACCTAAGTATATGTATGTAAATGTTCTCTGTTGACACCAATATAGGATCACCTTACAGATGTTTCTTATACCTAAGTATATGTATGTAAATGTTCTCTGTTGACACCAATATAGGATCACCTTACAGATGTTTCTTATACCTAAGTATATGTATGTAAATGTTCTCTGTTGACACCAATATAGGATCACCTTACAGATGTTTCTAATAGAGGCCAAAATAACATCAAAATTGATATGATCGCCAAAATTTTGTCAACTCAGGGAAGTAAACAATTAATGATTTCATCAAAAACAAGAGACGCGCGACTGTGAAACTCCAGGAACAAGCTTTCGTTTATATTATGGGTCGGTACAAAACACAGAACCAGGTACAGACAAGGCATCGGCTGAATATCTTTGGGGGGGGGGGGATTCACATTCAGATTCAAAGGTGTAATCCGTCATTATATTTTGTGTAGATTTTCGATTAGTTGTCAGATTATTTTTTTCTCTACAATTCGCCAACAGTTATCTTTGTTTTCAAAAAACACCATGCAATTAATGTCTTCTGTTCTGAGAATTACATCCTAAAAGATAAATAACGATCTAGAAGGTGATTCTGTTTCACGACTGGAAATCTGTCACCCTTACTCAGAGGGTAAACCTTTAGCAGTTTGCAAAAAATGATAAAAACAGTGCGAAAATGAATGCCCTCCATCCGTGAATGCTACCTTTTTTTGGGAAGTCATGTTGAAGATAAAAAGGTCAAAGGTTATTCAATGGGTAATATAACATGTATAGCAATTGTCGTTAGAATTCAACAAGTGAAACATTGTGTGTAATAATAAATGATTCAAAGTTTGCTTTATATTAAAGCTGTTTTATATGAATGTTCAAAATTATACTTTGTTACACATTGATACATATACGTAGTCTTGGTTACCCAGACTAGTCTTGCCATCTTGACCACAGCAAGAGTTTGAGTAACCGAGACTAACATATATATACGTTGCATCAGAGGTCAATGAAATTTGGTACAGAAAATCAGGTTATTGTACGCATCTGCCATTAATGCTCACTTCTTGTGTATGCAATGTAACAAATAGGCTTTAATTTATACATGTCTACCACACACTCTGTGAGCGGTATTGAAATTGGTAATTAATGGTTGTTGAGAGATATTGTTTGGGCAGTTCAGAGTATTTATGAGATGTTTTCAACAGAATGTGAACATATTCGAGTACATTGTTGAATTAGCATTTGTAAAAGAGAAGGTGAAATTATACATTGTAAATATATATTGCAATTAAAACAGATGACGAATCTTTGGATCTAAATGTCAATGTGAATAAAACAAATATTAGACTCTACCTGGCCTGTACCTGTGTGTTAGTGTACTGACTGGTTGGATGATTGCTAAAGGTAAAAGGAGTTAATACCTCGGCCTTCTCTCTGACGTTAATTATACATTCACTTATCGATATTTAGAATAAATTATAAATGTTAATGTTTTTGATATTTTATTAACTGGACAAATTCTAGTTCTAGTATACATGTGGCCATTTAGTATCAGTTGTTCAAACATGTTAGATGTACAAAATAACACATTTTAAAGACATTATGATAATGGATTAAAAATGGCGATTTTGCTCAATTTCCTTCCCAGTACCTTTGGCGAGTATGTTTTACGACACCCTAAATGCAGTACTGTAGTGGTTTGCTACATTGCTGTCAGTCCTACGCTAGATCTAAGAGAGCCTTCAGTATTTACAGGGGGGGGGGGGTCACATTTTACAAACCTGCATGTTCTTGGGGAGGGTCATTTTTTGCATTTATGTTTGGGTGAGGGTCATATTTATAATCCCTAGTTTTGTGACCAAATTGAAGATTAAATGATTGTCAATTTGTTTTGTTTTGAGATGTAAAAGTGAGATGAGCACTCAACATTTATTTTTACGAGTACTTTACATGTCACAGTACAAATACATATATTGAAAGTGTAATATAACGATACATTTTATTCAGTGTGCCATCTCACCTTATCACTCACACTGTCTGTGAATGTTGTTGTTATAATATCTACATATAATTAACAGCTATAGTAACTGGTTTATCACTCTTTTATTGAAGAAATATATGTATAGCCTTTCAAATGATAATAATGGCGATGGTAGCAGTGATGATGATGATGATGATGGTGATGATTTAATTTCGAATGTCATAGAGAACACGGACAGTGATACATGTCAAGTAGTGACAGTGAGTCAGATGAGAGTGACACTGATAATGACAATACTGAAGGAGAAGGTGATGATGATGACAATGATATCAGGGAACGTTTATAAGTGGCCAGATCAGGCAGAGTATGCCAAACATGGAAAGCATGTTTTCGATACTAAATATTTTGTGTATGATTACATGAGAAAGGTAACTAGCCAGTCTTTTACTGTTTGTCACTTTATATGTACACATATTGCTTTCTAATATAGGGTCAAGACTCGAAAGTTAATTAATTTAGTTTAATTAGTATGTATACATACAATGGGAATATTGATTAATGTTCAGTATATGCAATTGTCATGGGGGGGGGGTCATGTTTAACTTAACAGACCATGTGTGATTTCCTTTGGCCCTCCCCTGTAAATACTGCAGGCTCCCTAAATCTCTATAGATCCATCATGTGTACACTCCTAAATGTGTTCAACATACTGAACACATATTCAAACCATAGGACACTCAGACTTAGTTAGTTATGTGTACGAAAACAAACAGACAGACAGACAGACAGACAGACAGACAGACAGACAGACAGACAGACAGACAGACAGACAGACAGACAAAAAACAAACAAACAAACAAACAAACAAAAAATAACCAAACTACAAATAACTAAATAACTAAATAAATGAATAAATAAATAAATACTGACAAGCATCAACAAGAGAGAAGTTACAAACCATCATCATCATCATCAACAACAACAAGAATTGCTATATGTTTTCCTATATGCGGAGTGGTATTCATAATAACATTTAAATGACCAGTAGTTGAGGACTTGGTAGGATAGATTGCAATGGTATACTTAATACAATGTAGGTGACCAATAGTTGAGGACTTGGTAGGATAGATTGCAATGGTATACATAATACAATGTAGGTGACCAATAGTTGAGGACTTGGTAGGATTGACTGCAAAGGTATGCACAATCCTACATATATGTAGGTGACCAATGGTTGCGGATTCAGTATGAGAGACGGCAATGGTATACATAATACAATGTAGATGACCAATAGTTGATGACTTGGTAGGATAGATTGCAATGGTATACATAATACAATGTAGTTGACCAATAATTGAGGACATGGTAGGATAGATGGCAATGGTATACATAATACAATGCAGGCGACCAATAGTTGAGGGCTTGGTAGGATAGACTGCAAAGGTATACACAATACTACATATATGTAGGTGACCAATAGTTGCAGATTCAGTATGAGAGACGGCAATGGTATACATAATACAATGTAGGTGACCAATATTAATGAATTGGTAGGATAGATTGCAAAGTTATACATAATACAATGTAGGTGACCAAAAGTTAAGGAGTCGGTGTAATAGATTGGAATGGTATACATAATACAATGTAGGTGACCAATATTTGAGGAATTGGTATGAGAGATGGCAATGGTATACATAATATAATGTAGGTGACCAATAGTTGAGGAAGTGGTAGGATAGATTTCAAATGTATACATAATGCAATGTAGTTGACCAAAAGTTGAGGACTTGGAATGATAGATCACAGTGGTATACATAAAACAGTGTAGGTGACCAATAGTTGAGTACTTGGTAGGATAGATTGCAATGGTATACATAATACAATGCAGGCGACCAATAGTTGAGGACTTGGTAGGATAGATTGCAAAGGTATACATGATACAATGTAGGTGACGAATATATGAGGACTTGGTATGATAGATTGCAAAGGTATACATGATACAATGTAGGTGACCAATAGTTGAGGACTTGGTAGGATAGATTACAAAGGTATAAATAATACAATGTAGGTGACCAATAGTTGAGGAAGTGGTAGGATAGATTGCAATGGTATAGATAATACAATGTAGGTGAAAAATAGTTGGGGACTTGGTAGGATAGATTGCAAAGCTATAAATAATACAATGTAGGTGACCAATAGTTGAGGACGTGGTAGGATAGATTGCAATGGTATAGAAATTACAATGTAGGTGACCAATAGTTGAGGACGTGGTAGGATAGATTGCAATGGTATAGATAATACAATGTAGGTGACAAATAGTTGGGGACTTGGTAGGATAGATTGCAAAGGTATAAATAATACAATGTAGGTGACCAATAGTTGAGGACGTGGTAGGATAGATTGCAATGGTATAGAAAATACAATGTAGGTGACCAATAATTGATGACTTGGTAGGATAGATTGCAAAGTTATACATAATACAATGTAGGTGACCAATAGCTAAGGAGTCGGTGTGATAGATTGGAATGGTATACATAATACAATGTAGGTGACCAATATTTGAGGAATTGGTATGAGAGATGGCAATGGTATACACAATACTACATATATGTAGGTGACCAATAGTTGAGGTTTCAGTATGAGAGATGGCAATGGTATACATAATACAATGTAGGTGACCAATATATGAGGATTTGGTAGTATAGATTGCAAAGGTATACACAATACTACATATATGTGGGTGACTAATAGTTGAGGTTTCAGTAGGAGAGATGGCAATGGTATACATAATACAATGTAGGTGACCAATATATGAGGATTTGGTAGTATAGATTGCAAAGGTATACACAATACTACATATATGTGGGTGACTAATAGTTGAGGTTTCAGTATGAGAGATGGCAATGGTATACATAATACAATGTAGGTGACAAATAGTTGAGGAGTCAGTATGACAGATTGCAATGGTATACATGATACAATGTAGGTGACCGATATATGAGGACTTGGTAGGATAGATGGCAATGGTATACATAATATAATGTAGTTGACCAAAAGTTGAGGACTTGGTAGGATAGATTGCAAAGGTATACACAATACTACATATATATAGGTGACCAATAGTTGAGGTTTCAGTATGAGAGATGGCAATGGTATACATAATACAATGTAGGTGACCGATAATTGATGACTTGGTAGGATAGATTGCAATGGTATACATGATACAATGTAGGTGACGAATATATGAGGACTTGGTAGGATAGATTGCAAAGGTATACATAATACAATATAGGTGACCAATAGTTAAGGAGTCGGTGTGATAGATTGGAATGGTATTCATAATACAATGTAGGTGACCAATAGTTGAGGAAGTGGTAGGATAGATTTCAAATGTATACATAATGCAATGTAGTTGACCAAAAGTTGAGGACTTGGTATGATAGATCACAATGGTATACATTATACAATGTAGGTGACCAATAGTTTAGGACGTGGTAGGATAGATTGCAATGGTATACATAATACAATGTAGTTGACCAAAGGTTGAGAACTTGGTAGGATAGATTGCAAAGGTATACACAATACTACATATATGTAGGTGACCAATAGTTGAGGTTGGTTTCAGTATGAGAAATGGCAATGGTATACATAATACAATGTAGGTGACCAATAGTTGAGGAGTCGGTATGAGAGATGGCAATTGTATACATGATACAATGTAGGTGACCAATAATTGACCATGATTGCAATGGTATTCATAATACAATGTAGGTGACCAATAGTTGAGGACTTTGTAGGATAGACTGCAGGGGTATACATAATACAATGTAGATGACCAATAGTTTAGGACTTGGTAGGATAGACTGCAAAGGTATACACAATACTACATATATGTAGGTGACCAATAGTTGAGGTTTCAGTATGAGAGATGGCAATGGTATACATAATACAATGTAGGTGACCAATAGTTGAGGTTTCAGTATGAGAGATGGCAATGGTATACATAATACAATGTAGGTGACCAATAGTTGAGGACTTGGTAGGATAGATTGCAGTGGTATACATAGTACAATGTAAGTGACCAATAGTTGAGGACTTGCTTGGGTAGATTGCAAAGGTATACTTAATACAATGTAGGTGACCAATAGTTGAGGACTTGGTAGGATAGATTGCAATGGTATACATAGTACAATGTAGGTGACCAAAAGTTGAGGACTTGGTAAGATAGATGGCAATGGTATACTTAATACAATGTAGGTGACAATAGTTGAGGACTTGGTATGATAGATTGCAGTGGTATACATAGTACAATGTAAGTGACCAATAGTTGAGGACTTGCTTGGGAAGATTGCAAAGGTATACTTAATACAATGTAGGTGACCAATAGTTGAGGACTTGGTAGGATAGATTGCAATGGTATACATAGTACAATGTAGGTGACCAATAGTTGAGGACTTGGTAAGATAGATGGCAATGGTATACTTAATACAATGTAGGTGACAATAGTTGAGGACTTGGTAGGATAGATGGCAATGGTATACTTAATACAATGTAGGTGACCAATAGTTGAGGACTTGGTAGGATAGATGGCAATGGTATACATAATACAATGCAGGCGACCAATAGTTGAGGGCTTGGTAGGATAGACTGCAAAGGTATACACAATACTACATATATGTAGGTGACCAATAGTTGCAGATTCAGTATGAGAGACGGCAATGGTATACATAATACAATGTAGGTGACCAATAATTAATGACTTGGTAGGATAGATTGCAAAGTTATACATAATACAATGTAGGTGACCAAAAGTTAAGGAGTCGGTGTGATAGATTGGAATGGTATACATAATACAATGTAGTTGACCAATATTTGAGGAATTGGTATGAGAGATGGCAATGGTATACATAATATAATGTAGGTGACCAATAGTTGAGGAAGTGGTAGGATAGATTTCAAATGTATACATAATGCAATGTAGTTGACCAAAAGTTGAGGACTTGGAATGATAGATCACAATGGTATACATTATACAATGAAGGTGACCAATAGTTTAGGAAGTGGTAGGATAGATGGCAATGGTATACACTTAATACAATGTAGGTGACCAATAGTTGAGGACTTGGTAGGATAGATTGCAAAGGTATACACAATACTACATATATGTAGGTGACCAATAGTTGAGGTTTCAGTATGAGAAATGGCAATGGTATACATAATACAATCTAGGTGACCAATAGTTGAGGAGTCGGTATGAGAGATGGCAATTGTATACATGATACAATGTAGGTGACCAATAATTGACCATGATTGCAATGGTATTCATAATACAATGTAGGTGACCAATAGTTGAGGACTTTGTAGGATAGACTGCAGAGGTATACATAATACAATGTAGATGACCAATAGTTTAGGACTTGGTAGGATAGACTGCAAAGGTATACACAATACTACATATATGTAGGTGACCAATAGTTGAGGTTTCAGTATGAGAGATGGCAATGGTATACATAATACAATGTAGGTGACCAATAGTTGAGGTTTCAGTATGAGAGATGGCAATGGTATACATAATGCAGTGTAGGTGACCAATAGTTGATGACTTGGTAGGATAGATTGCAATGGTATACATAATACAATGTAGGTGACATATATATGAGGACTTGGTAGGATAGATTGCAGTGGTATACATAGTACAATGTAAGTGACCTATAGTTGAGGACTTGCTTGGGTAGATTGCAAAG
The DNA here is from genome assembly GCF_964340395.1 of Glandiceps talaboti. Classification (NCBI taxonomy): domain Eukaryota; kingdom Metazoa; phylum Hemichordata; class Enteropneusta; family Spengelidae; genus Glandiceps; species Glandiceps talaboti. The sequence goes on along the minus strand of NC_135549.1, from coordinate 33,094,119 downwards.
GTATACTTAATACAATGTAGGTGACCAATAGTTGAGGACTTGGTAGGATAGATTGCAATGGTATACATAGTACAATGTAGGTGACCAATAGTTGAGGACTTGGTAGGATAGATGGCAATGGTATACTTAATACAATGTAGGTGACCAATAGTTGAGGACTTGGTAGGATAGATTGCAATGGTATACTTAATACAATGTAGGTGACCAATAGTTGAGGACTTGGTAGGATAGATTGCAATGGTATACATAATACAATGTAGGTGACCAATAGTTGAGGACTTGGTAGGATAGATGGCAATGGTATACATAATATAATGTAGGTGACCAATAGTTGAGGACTTGGTAGGATAGATTGCAAAGGTATACACAATACTACATATATGTAGGTGACCAACAGTTGAGGACTTGGTATGATAGATTGCAATTGTATATATAATACAATGTAGGTGACTGGGTATGAGAGATGGAAATGGTATACATATTACAATGTAGGTGACCAATAGTTGAGGTTTCAGTATGAGAGATGGCAATGGTATACATAATGCAGTGTAGGTGACCAATAGTTGATGACTTGGTAGGATAGATTGCAAAGGTATACATAATACAATATAGGTGACCAATAGTTAAGGAGTCGGTGTGATAGATTGGAATGGTATTCATAATACAATGTAGGTGACCAATAGTTGAGGAAGTGGTAGGATAGATTTCAAATGTATACATAATGCAATGTAGTTGGCCAAAAGTTGAGGACTTGGTATGATAGATCACAATGGTATACATAATACAATGTAGGTGACCAAAAGTTAAAGACGTGGTAGGATAGATTGCAATGGTATACATAATACAATGTAGTTGACCAAAAGTTGAGAACTTGGTAGGATAGATTGCAATGGTATACATAATACTACAAATATGTAGGTGACCAATAGTTGAGGTTTCAGTATGAGAAATGGCAATGGTATACATAATACAATGTAGGTGACCAATAGTTGAGGTTTCAGTATGAGAGATGGCAATGGTATACATAATGCAGTGTAGTCGACCAATAGTTGAGGACTTGGTAGTATAGATTGCAAAGGTATACACAATACTACATATATGTGGGTGACTAATAGTTGAGGTTTCAGTATGAGAGATGGCAATGGTATACATAATACAATGGAGGTGACCAATAGTTGAGGTTTCAGTATGAGAGATGGCAATGGTATACATAATACAATGTAGGTGACCAATATTTGAGGAATTGGTATGAGAGATGGCAATGGTATACACAATACTACATATATGTAGGTGACCAATAGTTTAGGATTCAGTATGAGAAACGGCAATGGTATACACAATACAATGGAGGTGACCAATTTAGAGACATGGTAGGATAGATGGCAATGATATACATAATACAATGTAGGTGACCAATAGTTTAGGAGTCAGTATGAGAGATGGCAATGGTATACATGATACAATGTAGGTGACCGATAATTGATGACTTGGTAGGACAGATTGCAATGGTATACATGATACAATGTAGGTGACCAATATATGAGGACTTGGTAGGATAGATGGCAATGGTATACATAATATAATGTAGTTGGCCGAAAGTTGAGGACTTGGTAGGATAGATTGCAAAGGTATACACAATACTACATATATATAGGTGACCAATAGTTGAGATTTCAGTATGAGAGATGGCAATGGTATACATAATGCAATGTTGGTGACCAATAATTGATGACTTGGTAGGATAGATTGCAATGGTATACATGATACAATGTAGGTGACGAATATATGAGGACTTGGTAGGATAGATTGCAAAGGTATACATAATACAATATAGGTGACCAATAGTAAAGGAGTCGGTGTGAGAGATTGGAATGGTATTCTTAATAAAATGTAGGTGACCAATAGTTGAGGAAGTGGTAGGATAGATTTCAAATGTATACATAATGCAATGTAGTTGACCAAAAGTTGAGGATTTGGTATGATAGATCACAATGGTATACATTATACAATGTAGGTGACCAATAGTTTAGGACGTGGTAGGATAGATTGCAATGGTATACATAATACAATGTAGTTGACCAAAAGTTGAGAACTTGGTAGGATAGATTGCAAAGGTATACACAATACTACATATATGTAGGTGACTAATAGTTGAGGTTTCAGTATGAGAAATGGCAATGGTATACATAATACAATGTAGGTGACCAATAGTTGAGGAGTCGGTATGAGAGATGGCAATTGTATACATGATACAATGTAGGTGACCAATAATTGACCATGATTGCAATGGTATTCATAATACAATGTAGGTGACCAATAGTTGAGGACTTTGTAGGATAGACTGCAGAGGTATACATAATACAATGTAGATGACCAATAGTTTAGGACTTGGTAGGATAGACTGCAAAGGTATACACAATACTACATATATGTAGGTGACCAATAGTTGAGGTTTCAGTATGAGAGATGGCAATGGTATACATAATACAATGTAGGTGACCAATAGTTGAGGTTTCAGTATGAGAGATGGCAATGGTATACATAATGCAGTGTAGGTGACCAATAGTTGATGACTTGGTAGGATAGATTGCAATGGTATACATAATACAATGTTGGTGACATATATATGAGGACTTGGTAGGATAGATTGCAGTGGTATACATAGTACAATGTAAGTGACCTATAGTTGAGGACTTGCTTGGGTAGATTGCAAAGGTATACTTAATACAATGTAGGTGACCAATAGTTGAGGACTTGGTAGGATAGATTGCAATGGTATACATAGTACAATGTAGGTGACCAATAGTTGAGGACTTGGTAGGATAGATGGCAAGGTATACTTAATACAATGTAGGTGACCAATAGTTGAGGACTTGGTAGGATAGATTTCAAATGTATACATAATGCAATGTAGTTGACCAAAAGTTGAGGACTTGGTATGATAGATCATAATGGTATACATAATACAATGTAGTTGACCAAAAGTTGAGAACTTGGTAGGATAGATTGCAATGGTATACATAATACTACAAATATGTAGGTGACCAATAGTTGAGGTTTCAGTATGAGAAATGGCAATGGTATACATAATACAATGTAGGTGACCAATAGTTGAGGACTTGGTAGGATAGATTGCAAAGGTATACATAATACAATATAGGTGACCAATAGTTAAGGAGTCGGTGTGATAGATTGGAATGGTATTCATAATACAATGTAGGTGACCAATAGTTTAGGACGTGGTAGGATAGATTGCAATGGTATACATAATACAATGTAGTTGACCAAAAGTTGAGAACTTGGTAGGATAGATTGCAAAGGTATACACAATACTACAAATATGTAGGTGACCAATAGTTGAGGTTTCAGTATGAGAAATGGCAATGGTATACATAATACAATGTAGGTGACCAATAGTTGAGGAGTCGGTATGAGAGATGGCAATTGTATACATGATACAATGTAGGTGACCAATAGTTGATGACTTGGTAGGATAGATTGCATTGGTACACATAATACAATGTAGGTGACATATATATGAGGACTTGGTAGGATAGATTGCAAAGGTATACTTAATACAATGTAGGTGACCAATAGTTGAGGACTTGGTAGGATAGATGGCAATGGTATACTTAATACAATGTAGGTGACCAATAGTTGAGGACTTGGTAGGATAGATGGCAATGGTATACTTAATACAATGTAGGTGACCAATAGTTGAGGACTTGGTAGGATAGATTGCAATGGTATACATAATATAATGTAGGTGACCAATAGTTAAGGACTCGGTATTATAGATTGCAAAGGTATACATAAGTATTTGGCATGCAGCTAGTTGGTGTAGAATACATTCTGTGATTTATTCACAAAGTTCAGTGTACTGTTTGAACGTAGAATCTAATAACTATTTTCATTTGTTTTCATAAAAATAAAGAAATAATTTCTCTTAATTAAAATCTTCAAGTTTACTTGTCATAACAAAATATTTCTTTTATGTCCATTGTCAATAAAATCATCATCTTTATATTCACCTTCCTCAGCATTGTCCAAATGATATTTTATTTAATTTTTGATAGGAGGTGGCCTTGCTGTAAACAAACTAAAAATCTATTGTAACTATTTGTTGAATGATTATCTTTACTGTAATGGGAATAGTTTGCCATAGACACTACTACTATGGAAATCAAGCTAATGTGGGATGATTCGGGGATGGAGTCTGGCGTCAATGCAATTGCTGAACTACATTTTGGCAAGTCTAACCAAATTTTGATGGAAAAATTTCATTCTTTTAATAACATGAATCAATTGCCATAGGATAGATAGCTACAAACTAAAACTATTGTTGATGTACTACTATGAAAATCAGGCTGTAGGCAAACTAAGATAGCTACAACCTAAAACTATTATATTGTTACATGTACTACATCTAGATTACACAAGTGTGTGATAACTGTGCTTGGTTATATGGATACAATCAACCTGTAATCAAGATAGTGTAAACACTGAATGAGGTTGAATGTGTGGTCACTTGAGGAAGACTTCATATCATCACTGCCACACTACTGTGAGTGTAATTACATCAATTCATTGATAGCTTATAACACCATGTTACAACAAAAGGTTTTGGTTTGTATCTATTTTAGTTTGTGTAGGAGTCTGATATGTACAAATACTAGTAACTATATGATCACATGATTGGTATAACACAGGCCCAATAAATGAACTTCATTCATTTCAACTAATGACTTACTTGTAATATCAGATACACCCTGCACAGACAAGTATGAAGTTAGAAACTCAGCAGACTATAAAACATGAAAAATCAAACTTACCGATCAATCAAGATCTCTTGCTGAGGATCAGAACCCAGGATATCAAAGGAAGTAAGCTCAACACTGTCGAGAGCAATAGCACACACATACAGGTACATTCACTGCCACCATTGCTGAAGACGTTTGCTAACAACGCAACATAGTCCATCCCCTTTTAGCTTCGTTTTCATTAACATCCAGGTACCTTTCCGTAAAGGTGTATTGGTCTGATGTAGTTGTCGTCAAACAGTCTGATGTAATCGTCATCAAATAGTCTGATGTAGTTGTCGTCAAGTGGTCTGATGCAGTTGTCGTCAAGTGGTCTGATGTAATCGTCATCAAATAGTCTGATGTAGTTGTCGTCGATTGGGCTGATGCAGTTGTCGTCAATTGGTCTGACGGAGTTGTCGTCGAGTGGTCTGATGTAGTTGTCGTCAAGTGGTCTGACAGAGTTGCCATCAAATCTATGTGATTAATCTAAGATTGAATGTTGCCAAATTTGCATTGAAATGTAATCAAGTGGTCAGCCATTGTTATATCGCTACTTACCGACACATTTATGCACCCCAAAATACACACACACTTCACTATGCCTATAACATTACTGGACAAATTTCGTCTGTGATAATAATAATAATAATAATAATAATAATAATAATAATAACAACAAGATCAACACAAACAAAAACTTTATTTTTTTCAACAACAATAAATAATTACAATACAAATTAATAAATAATATAATTTTACAAACTTACAAACATAAACTTTATAGGGCATATGGACTTTGTTATGTGTATATATGTAGAACATTACATTGAAATTGAAGTATGCAGTCTTAAGATATTGTAGCCTAATTACCAAAAATCATTAATTACTGCAAATTAGACATTAACACTGTAAGGTACATCAACAACATTTATAGAACATATGCACTTTGTTATATTTAATAAATATACTAAATTAGATTGAAATTGAAGTATGCAGTCTTGAGATATTGCTTAATTAATTAATTGATTGTTTTGATATACAAATTTCTCTACTTAACATGAACAGATCTCTCTCAAACACTGATCAGGTCTAGCCATCACCCCAAACACTATACATACCAAATTTCAGTACAATTGAGCCAACCATTTTGAAGAAAATGATGACACAGGCACGCACACACACACACACAGACATACACAGACATACATACACACACACACACAGACATACACACACACACACAGACAGACACATAGAGACATCTCCCTTTAAAAACTACTAGTAATTATGAGAATCAACCCTTTAATTAGTATCATCTAAAAATGATGTCATTATGTTCCTAAATCAGTATTGTTGACAATTTACAATTACCTTATTTTACCATATCTATCATGCTGCATAGAAATCTGGGGTCATATATAAGAATCAACTTTGAAACAGTATAAAACAGTGTTCATGTTCTCCATGAATTGTTTTGAAACCAGAGTGGCTCATGTGCATAAACTTATAAATATGATTTGCATAAAAATAACAATTAGATTTCTCAGGAAAGTTACAATTAATAAAGCAACATAATACAATGCAATACAATTCAAAACATAATGCACCAGATATAAATTCTTATAATACATTCACAAGTACTTGATATTTGCTCTGCAATACTGAAAACATTATTGCAAACCTACTGAAGATAATAATAACAGAGCCTCATGTATTTTTTATTAAACCTATCCTTTACATTTTTTTTTCATAACCCATCATTTTACAGTCATAACTGTCAATGAAACATTATACAAATTGAGGTTGAGTGTAAATTAACAAACGAACAAACAAACAAACACACACACACACACATACATACATTTATCTATTATCTTTGTTCTTGTTTTTGTATGTTTTTGACCATAGATCATGTATTTCTTACATTTCATTTCATATCAAATAAAATATACTATACTATACAATACTATACTATATACTATACAATGCTATACTATACTACATACATACATACATACATACATACATACATACATACATATATATATACATACATACATACATACATACATACATACATACATGTACATACATACATACATACGCTTGGAACAATGTCCCTCTAGAAGTGTGCCAGTCACCCAGCCTTGATATTTTTAAGAAGCGCATCAAGACTTATTTGTTTAGCAGAGCCTACTGACACCTCTATATCCACACTTTTGTAAAGCGCCATTGAACATTGCTACGTAGTGGAGTTTGGCGCTATATAAATATCTTTGATTGATTGATTGATTGATTGATTGATAGATACATACATACGTACGTGCGTGCGTACATACATACATACATACGTGCATGCGTACATACATACATACATACATACAAACAAACAAAACCAATTTTTTTTATTTTGAAATTAAATTTTCTCATAACATTTTTTCAAAAGTAAAAGGTAACATTCTCTAGTAGTTAATAAATTGGAAATTAGTCAAGTACAAGTTGAATCAAAGTTTGAGGGAGCTAAGTTGGGGTGGGTACAATTACTGGAGATTTTGGACTAAAGAATGCATTTGCTTTCTGGTGCTATTTTAACATGTAAAGGTTTCCCCCTTGCATCTATACAAATTTTTGAAATTCTAGAAAGCAAACTAAAAGAGTGCTATATCTGGGGTTATTAGCTCTACTGATAAGGTTCAGTAGTGCTATAGGTATGATGTGGTGTCATCTGTCCAAGTGTCTAAGATGCCATTGTAATCTACATGTAGAGGTAAAGAGACAACTGGGCTAACAAACAGCCTAGCCTACCCTAGCAGACCCAGAAAATGGTGATAAATATGACAAATTAAGAACTAAACCAAACAATTACTTCACATCACAGAAAAATGAGCATAATGCTAAATATCTATTTCTGAAGATCAACCGAAGAGCCGGGGGAAACTTACAGCAAAGTTATACATCTAGATTGACAGAAAAATCACTGATATGTGAATGTGGAGCAACATATGTGACAATAGGATCACATTATCCAAACAATATATTATAAACCAGGCTCTGTTACGAAAAACTTTTAAAAAATGAATGGGTTCAAACTCCGACTGTAGTGGCACGAGGCAAAAGGCATAACCACTCTGCCTCCGACAACCCTTATTTCTGACTAAGTTGTTTACACACCCATGGCACACACATCCAAAATAGTGCAAGAATTCTATGGATGCAAATTCACCAACAAAGGACTGAAACCAGCACCAGAAAAAGTGAAAGCAGTGAAAGAAAGCAAACCAACAGATCCAAAGATTTCCTTGGTATGACAGCTAGACTGCCTATCAAATTCATACTGAAATACACAGCACTGATGTCACCACCACTGAGAGAACTTACAAGAAAAGACACCAAGTTCAAATGGGGACAAAAAGAAGAGGCAACATTTAACAGGCTGAAAGACAGCATACCAAATATGAGAACAAATTACATGCATCTTCAAGACTTCTAGAATTCTGCGAAGATGAGTAAAATTTAATAAAGAACATGTGCCATAAAGCTGCCAAAAAGCTTTTTTCAGTAAACAAATTTTGGAAAGTAAGATTTTTGAAAATCTCAAATTCAGAATCAGATTGATCCATTTTGTCAACATGTACTTTAATGAAGAAATGACATCACAGAGAAATACTCAACTGAATCTTAGAATAAATATTTCCTGAGTGGCTATTGACTATGTACTTCCAAATTATACCACAAACACGTCGACTGGCCAGTCTTTCCATTTATTCATACAAACATACCACTTCATCATACATTACCTAGTGTACAGGCCCCCACTAATTTCAATAACTCTATCATACAAAGTACAGTCATCAATATAATTCTCAGGTTTAAAATAGATTGCTAGGAATTTCATATCTTCAGCACTGTAAATATGAACATGATCATATATCAAAAGAATAAAACCAATTTATAATGTTGACAAATGTATATCTGATTCTGAATCACAGGTATTCATCAAAATTCAATCTAGAAAAAACTCAAATGAATACATTGAAGTGGCAATATGGATGAGGATTTGGAATTCACTTTGGATTTTTAATTTATAAACAAGGGAAACCAGTTTTATGACGATGAAAAATAACCCTCACACGAGAAACTGAGTGAAAAAGATGTTACTCCTGACCTTGCCACAGAGCTACTCAGAGGAGTGCTTTTGATTTGTAAATAGGGACATATTTATCTTACTGTATAGAGATATGGGGAAATACCTATTAGACAATCCAGGTGTAATTATTTGTACTATGACATTGTACTTCATGCAAGTTTTTTTTTATTTTTAAAAATAAAAAGATTTAATAAAGATTTAATCCATTCCTGCAAAGTGTAGTATCTTCAGCATCAACAGTGTTTGATATTTCACTGTGGCCAAGAGATGAAAGAGATCAATTGATTGTTCATGGTAGTGATGATTGTCAGAACTACAACAGTTTATTCAACACTTTTCAATTCCCTTAAGGAATAATGACTTTGACATTGTAAGTTGTCAGGACAAGGAATTGAAATCCTTCAGCAGTAAAACTGCTCCAGCTAATATCAGAAATAAACCTCAGAGAGAGTTGTGGCCTTTCCTCTTCTTCCATCATAAAGCAAGATTTCATAACATCTTGAATGGTGGCAGAAATATTATTATTAAATATCTAGCCCTTTGAACTGCATGCTATGAAAGGGGACCATGCATGAACATAATAAAATCTGACTGGAGATCTAGTCCTGATAAGAAACACTTAATACGCTAATGCAAATACCCTTACAAGGCCCTGCTAGCTATTCATCTGTTTGAGCCAGCCCAAGCAACTAAACACTGGTTGACAAAAGGACAGAGGTCAAGACGACCAACACTGATGCACAATTAAATGTAATGAACTATTGGTAACTATTAGAGATTGATAATCATGAAATACTGTGGGCAAGTAGGTTTGCCCTTATGACAATTGTAGTTCACTTGCCTGATGGACAAGTAGTCAGTAAAGTTAATTTTGAGTCCCACTATTATAATATTAATCATGACCTATGTACATATGGAAAGATAGACTTCTAGAACACATTGTTATATATATGGAAAGATACAGACATCTAGAACACATTGTCAATATATACCCATGCTTGGAGATAATGATGCCTGTGACTATTAGCTAAAATGTAGATAAACATTCAAAATGGACAAATGTATGTATAGCAATAAACCATACCCATAGCAACAGTCAAGATAATGGCGTTTTGTTGAAAGCAGTCTCCACTGACTTGGCAAGCCAGCAAAGTTTAAATTGTCCAGTACTTAGTGCAAGCAGAAGAGTTGGTCTACTAAATTGAATGCACAATAAAATATCTAAAATATGAAAATGGGCATATTGAAATAATTTACATGAAACATAAATCTAGTTTTACTAAAGTTGTCTGTGATACTCAGGAAAACGATCATGACTAAATGAAAGACTTCTTGCATTAATCTAAATATTAAGCACACCTGTATTGATGATGAGTTGAGAGTCATACAATGCTTCTCATTTAGTTGTTTTATTATATTTATAGGTACGTGGACAGGGCAAATTTATGTATATGTAGTTTTAATTGATACAATATATATCTAATTTTACCATTGCCTTTCCTTCTTTGAAAGAAAATAAACTAATATTTGAAAAATAGTTTAAACTATTTTGGGTGGTACATTATGACCACAATTTGTCCTGATTATTACACAATTGTATTGAGAATTTGAGATGTGTAGTTTCCTCATAGTTGCTGATGAGAATATCTCATGTCTAATTTCTCAGAAAGCTTTTATGGAAGGACAACATCCTGAAATATCAAGATTGAGCATCGGTGGCCCATTTACACTGTACATGTAGCTTCAAGGTGATACTAATCATGAGTTTATGGACTTCCACTTGTAAAGCATGGGACGCACTGTATTCCGAAAATGATAAAGTTGGTCTCAGCATGGGAGTATCAGTTTTAGAATCAGATTCACAATGGAGGACAATATAAAGCTAGTCCTATATATAGTCTCATCTACAGAAAATCGCAATGTGAATCTGAATCTCAATCATAAGTATTATGGGCTGAGATCTGCACTGCAGACTTTACTCCTAATGTAGGAAAAATATTTTTTTTTGTAGTGCTTGACTTACAGTTTTGGTGCTAATCATAATTGTTTGAGGTAAATTTTTGAAGTTCATGACTCTTTGCAATTAATCTACAACAAATGTAGTGATCCAACAATCTCACTTTATTGCTACGATACACTGACTCTACTGCCCAACAACACACTGACTGGACTGAGGCTATATTCAACAACAACATTTCATTACAATTCTTGTTACAGTCTCTCATAACATGTTAAAACACTACTTGAATAAGTATAGTATATAGTGTACAGCAGTGTCAAACAACCAGTTTTTGTAAGACGTAGGAAAAGACGTTGGTATAAACAATGATACATGATAGTCTAGAACTATAAACATGATAATTAAAGGCTTCTAACTGTTTTCAAAAAATGTTTATACGCGACACATTCAGTTCTGTCTTGTGTTACATATACTGATAGTTTTCTATTTTCTGTTACCAATAGAATTACCAACGTTATTATAAAGCCATCAGTGTAGGGTCATGGATCTAGGTTTAGGACATTCTTCTCTTCATGTTAAAGTACTATAACTTTATTAATGGCCACCATGATCATCAGCCCCACAATATTTCCACCTGTCATATACAATACTTAATATCAAATATTACCCAAAAGAAATTTACTGCACTCACAGTTTTATCAGTGACTGCCATTGCAATTTGAGGGTAATTATTCAATTGTCAATAATGTGCCACGGTACACTGTGTTAAAATACCAACAAGTCTTCATAGTACACATAGGCCCCCCCCCCCCCCCCCAAATGTGACTGAATGGAGACATCACTTAAAGAAATTGGTGGCAACAAATAAATACTGCAAAGTGTCTGTGATAATGAAGGGGATTGCTGCATTTCAGTAATTGAACCTGAAGATCCAGGTCAAAGGTCAAAGGTCTATGTCTAAAATTTAAAGTTTACATCATGACTGTATGGCTGCCATTGAGTAAACTATATGAGTACTAAAAGTAATGCATAGTGTAATATCTGATTCTGCATTATGGCATTATCTAAAAGATATTCACCACATGTAATTGCTACAAAGTATATTCTGCAATATGTCATTAATAGCTTAAATTTGATGGTATATGAATAATGTCTATGCTGAAGTTGTTTAGTTATGCAATATTAAATACAGTGATTGTTTACTATAAATATGGGCAAAAATTACCAAAACTAAATGCTTGCCTATAGTTCTTTTGCTTGTAAACATGATTTAAGAGCAATTGGTAATGTGTAAACACTACAATGTGTCTGTGATAGGTAAGAATTGGCTTGATTTTGATAATTACCCCTGTATGTCAAGGACTCCGAAGATAGCTCGTTCCTGATAATATCAAGGTACACATGTGCATGGCATCTTTATATGTATTACAGTTTTTCAGTTATGCAGTAAATAATGATTTTTAACCACAAATATGGCTGCCATTCAGTAAAAGTGATATGCCCTCTAAAAATAATGCTTGTAAACATTGTAGCCATGTGTAAATTTACAACAATGCGTCTGTGATAGGCATGACTAGTTGGCTTGATTTTTGACTGTGCTCATAATGTATATAGCCAACGAGTGTTAACCTCAAGGGAAGAGTGCAGGATGTACATGTATGGAGTATTGACAATTTCTGATAGATCTCATATAAATGTAAGGGATTCATTATATATCTATTGTCTCCAGTCCTAATTCACCAATTTCTTCATTTATCCATATTCTCAAGCTGCCTATGTAAGTATTTGTCATGGAACATTCCTGCAAGCTGAGTGTGGGACTCTCTGTATCAATGTGCAAGTTAAATTTTGTTTTATAAACCTATTGCTGATTGGTTTATTATGTTCCATAGTTCGCACACATTTTTGTTATGATCGAAGAATTCCCCTCGCAACATATCGATTGTTCATCCACACACTTCAGGTGAAAAATTACTCGTGTTCAAACCAGCTTGCAACAGACTTTGTAATGATCAAGCCACCATGGGTACGGTACCCACACCTGTGACTCACTGACTATATGAAGTGCAACCGGAGAAATGGCAATGACTACAAGTTGTCAGATCAATCAATTAATTGTTAACCTGCATGCAATAGCAATATTATGTGGTCATCATGAACCATTGTGTCGTGTGCCTCGAGCTCCGGTAACAACCATAGAATTTTCGGTCATACTCTGTGCACGTATATTGCAACAATGTTAACAAATTTAGGTTGTCTAGTACTACAAGTAGCAGTATATAGGTCAATGAAGCCTTGATCTGAATATTACGATGTGATATCTGGAATTAGTTGTTATGAATGTGAATTAAAGGAACTATATGTTTTTGCAGAGTTACACAAAACATACACACAAAGTAAAGATGTCCTTGGTGTTGTTATTTCAATCAGTAATAACCTGGTTTTAACTTGTTTTTCTGCCATAAAAAGGGACAAAAATCCCATACACCAATGGGCAGAGATGGAAAATATCACACTTATTGTGAGATATTCCATCTCAGCCCATTTAAGGTGTGGGATTCTATTATTCTCTTCTCTCAGAATTTGTCTAAGAACTCTGAGATATGGATAACTGTTCTCTGTCAGTATTTGTTTAACAACTCTAAGATACAGATATTAAACTGTTCACATCTGTCAGTATTTGTTTAATAACTCTAAGATACAGATAACTGTTCTCTTCTGTCAGTATTTGTTTAATAACTCGAAGATACAGATAACTGTTTTCTCTTGTCAGTATTTGTTTAATAACTTTGAGATACAGATAACTGTTCTCATCTGTCAGTATTTGTTTAAGAACTCGAAGATACAGATAACTGTTCTCCTCTGTCAGTATTTGTTTAAGAACTCTGAGATACAGATAACTGTTCTCATCTGTCAGTATTTGTTTAACAACTCGAAGATACAGATAACTGTTCTCATCTGTCAGTATTTGTTTAACAACTCTAAGATACAGATAACTGTTCTCATCTGTCAGTATTTGTTTAACAACTCTAAGATACAGATAACTGTTCTCATCTGTCAGTATTTGTTTAACAACTCTAAGATACAGATAACTGTTCTCATCTGTCAGTATTTGTTTAACAACTCTAAGACACAGATAACTGTTCTCATCTGTCAGTATTTGTTTAACAACTCTAAGATACAGATAACTGTTCTCATCTGTCAGTATTTGTTTAACAACTCGAAGATACAGATAACTGTTCTCATCTGTCAGTATTTGTTTAAGAACTCGAAGATACAGATAACTGTTCTCATCTGTCAGTATTTGTTTAACAACTCTAAGATACAGATAACTGTTCTCATCTGTCAGTATTTGTTTAAGAACTCGAAGATACAGATAACTGTTCTCCTCTGTCAGTATTTAACAACTCTGAGATACAGATAACTGTTCTCCTCTGTCAGTATTTGTTTAACAACTCTAAGATACAGATAACTGTTCTCCTCTGTCAGTATTTGTTTAATAACTCGAAGATACAGATAACTGTTTTCTCTTCTGTCAGTATTTGTTTAATAACTCGAAGATACAGATAACTGTTCTCATCTGTCAGTATTTATTTAACAACTCAAAGATACAGATAACTGTTCTCCTCTGTCAGTATTTGTTTAACAACTCGAAGATACAGATAACTGTTCTCCTCTGTCAGTATTTGTTTAAGAACTCGAAGATACAGATAACTGTTCTCATCTGTCAGTATTTGTTTAACAACTCTAAGATACAGATAACTGTTCTCCTCTGTCAGTATTTGTTTAACAACTCTGAGATACAGATAACTGTTCTCTTCTGTCAGTATTTGTTTAACAACTCGAAGATACAGATAACTGTTCTCATCTGTCAGTATTTGTTTAAGAACTCTGAGATACAGATAACTGTTCTCATCTGTCAGTCTTTGTTTAACAACTCGAAGATACAGATAACTGTTCTCCTCTGTCAGTATTTGTTTAAGAACTCTGAGATACAGATAACTGTTCTCATCTGTCAGTATTTGTTTAACAACTCTAAGATACAGATAACTGTTCTCATCTGTCAGTATTTGTTTAACAACTCTAAGACACATGTTCTCATCTGTCAGTATTTGTTTAAGAACTCTAAGATACAGATAACTGTTCTCATCTGTCAGTATTTGTTTAACAACTCTAAGATACAGATAACTGTTCTCATCTGTCAGTATTTGTTTAACAACTCTAAGACACATGTTCTCATCTGTCAGTATTTGTTTAAGAACTCTAAGATACAGATAACTGTTCTCATCTGTCAGTATTTGTTTAACAACTCTAAGATACAGATAACTGTTCTCATCTGTCAGTATTTGTTTAACAACTCTAAGATACAGATAACTGTTCTCATCTGTCAGTATTTGTTTAACAACTCTAAGATACAGATAACTGTTCTCATCTGTCAGTATTTGTTTAACAACTCTAAGATACAGATAACTGTTCTCCTCTGTCAGTATTTGTTTAACAACTCGAAGATACAGATAACTGTTCTCATCTGTCAGTATTTGTTTAACAACTCTTAAGATACAGATAACTGTTCTCATCTGTCAGTATTTGTTTAACAACTCGAAGATACAGATAACTGTTCTCATCTGTCAGTATTTGTTTAAGAACTCTAAGATACAGATAACTGTTCTCCTCTGTCAGTATTTGTTTAAGAACTCGAAGATACAGATAACTGTTCTCATCTGTCAGTATTTGTTTAACAACTCTAAGACACATGTTCTCATCTGTCAGTATTTGTTTAAGAACTCGAAGATACAGATAACTGTTCTCCTCTGTCAGTATTTGTTTAACAACTCTGAGATACAGATAACTGTTCTCATCTGTCAGTATTTGTTTAACAACTCTTAAGATACAGATAACTGTTCTCATCTGTCAGTATTTGTTTAACAACTCTAAGATACAGATAACTGTTCTCATCTGTCAGTATTTGTTTAAGAACTCGAAGATACAGATAACTGTTCTCCTCTGTCAGTATTTGTTTAAGAACTCGAAGATACAGATAACTGTTCTCATCTGTCAGTATTTGTTTGACAACTCTAAGATACAGATAACTGTTCTCCTCTGTCAGTATTTGTTTAACAACTCTTAAGATACAGATAACTGTTCTCTGTCAGTATTTGTTTAAGAACTCTGAGATACAGATAACTGACATGTTCTCATCTGTCAGTATTTGTTTAATAACTCTGAGATAGGGATAACTGTTCTCTTCTGTCAGTATTTGTTGAACAACTCTAAGATACAGATAACTGTTCTCATCTGTCAGTATTTGTTCTGAACTCCTGAATATTCTTATGCTGAAAATGTGTTTGTTTGGTCAAAAAACTATAATTCCAGAACTATACTGAACAGATAGAGCTGAAATTTATTGGGTATACCTCTGGGGATAAATAGATGACGTTGAATTCACAACATGATGATCCCATTGGCCATGTATGCATTTTAGGGTTTAAAAACCCCACTTTAGGTCAAAAACTTATATCTGAAATCAATCGTGACCATTGTACCCCAACACTTCAGAAAAAGTGAAGTAGATCAACAGTTGACAAACTAGTACTTTTCATTTGGTATTAACATTAGGTCAGACTGTATAGATCGAGATATTGATGACAGTAGATTGACCACCAACAGATTAAATAATACACCTTTTGATTAGTAAACATGTGCAAGATATATGATAATATACTGAAAAAAAATAGCACCAATGGCATTGTAGCCAAAACTGTGCATTTTGTTTGCTTATGTTTATCTGGTAGCCTAGCCAAATGATAGTATATCAGGTAAAGGAAACAATGCAGCACCTTATTGTTACTTTTACCATATATGACATCGTTTGGCTGTTGCATGGTATTGTTGCGGGCCATATTTGCATTCAACTTTGGTTGTTTATTAATTGGCCTAGGCAACCCAATTGTTATCTTGGCCATATACACCATTATTTGTCTGTTGTTATTGGTGTAGTTTTGTTGCTAAGGCATATTTGAATACATATTTGGAATCTTAATTTTTTCACTTGCCTAACATTCCCAGTATTCATATTTACAATATAAACAATAATTGGTTACTAGGGCCAGTTTTGTCAATAAGTTTGAAACATTTATATAACTGCAGAATAACACCTGTAGCACTACTACTACTGAACCTATAGCTTTATCAGTTCAGTTGTGCAAAAAATCAAACTGAAAGTGCTATTGTCACACAAATTCTGCCTTTCAGGTATTTGTGGACAAACTAAGGTGACAATGAGGGTGAACTACCATGGTAGTTCATGGTCAACCATGGTCACTTAAGTCCAGCAACAATTTACAGTGGCCATTGAGGTAACACAACAAGGCTGCATATACCCCACAGATATAATGACCCTGACACTGTCTGCACAGGAGTCCAAATAAACCAACACATATTTTGGAGTAAGTGCAGCCAAGCTTACATGCTCAATGAGAACTGAGAAAGACTTCACAGATACACCATTTTATAGGCCGAGAAAGTACCCACCCGACCATCCCCTACACCCATCCCGCACCCCCATACCTCAGCCATCCCTACCCACACACACACACACCCACCCATCCATCCACTCACACCAATCCACCAATATTATACTTAACATCATATCTACCAACCTACTGACTAAAATACCTAGTACCTTTGTCTACACCTGACTACATACACCTATCAACCCACCTAACCCCTCCCCCACCATTCAACCTAACATGATATCTAAAAGCCTAATTAGTACCTCAATTAACCTACCTATCTCTATATATCTACCTACACCTAACCTACCTATCTCTATATATCTACCTACACCTATCATAGTATCAACCCACCTCACCCCCTCCCCCACCATTCAACCTAACATGATATCTAAAAGCCTAATTAGTACCTCAATTAACCTACCTATCTATATATTTACCTACACCTAACCTACCTATCTATATATAACTACCTACATCTATCATAGTATCAACCCACCTGACCCCTCCCCACCATTCAACCTAACACAATATCTAAAGCCTTATTAGTACCTCAATTATTAACCTACCTATCTATATATATATATATCTACCTACACCTATCATAGTATCAATCCAGCCACCATTCGACCACCCCCCATCAGCCTACAATTCTACCATATGTACCATCCTATTGACCTAAAAACCTACAACTATATTCCCCTACCCACACACCCACCAACTAAGCATTCTACCTATATTCTATACACACATACATACACATGCAATCATACATGCATACATACATACATACATACATACATACATACATACATACATACATACATACATACATGCATACATTTATACATACATACATACATACATACATACATACATACATACATACATACATACATACATGCATACATACATACATACATACATACATACATACATACATACATACATGCATACATTTATACATACATACATACATACATTTACACATACATACATACATACATACATACATACATACATACATGCATACATTTATACATACATACATACATACATACATACATACATACATACATACATACATACATAAAACTACATCTATCTATACAGCTATCAACCCACTAACATATGTATCTACATAACTGCCTAAATAGATTGTCAGCTGCTAAGTTTGTATAATATTTATACACAAACACTTTATATGAAATTATCTAGTATTATATGTTTATGTTGTACTTTCAACCTAAATTGTGTAATATTGATAGTCTTGACTTAAAATATTGAAGTGTAACTTCTTTGCAAATGGGATGTAGACCTTGAAATGCAAATAAACAAACTACTATTAAACTATTGTCCTTAGCCTATCTACATAGCTGCCTATTGTTCTACCTACATCCTAATATACTTTGGATTACACTGATCAAGGGTATATCAATTATTTTAAAGTACAACAGTATGAAATAGCTGTTCTTAATTACAATTAAGTTAATTATACTTTCTGAGCTAAAGTGAAATTAAACTCAAACTGTTTTGTTTTCAAACTGCTCACAAATGACAAAAAGTAGTGCAATTAAGCTAAGATAGCAACAACTGTTTACCAAATCTTATATATAAAAATGCATTTAGTCCTAATATTGGCAACAAACACGAGTGATAAGTGAATGAAAAGCAAGCACATGTACTTGACTAACAGTCAAGGTGACTGACTGACTATGTAGTAAGTCTACAAAAAAGTGCACAATACATGTCTGACCTGGATAGCTGATTCTAATCAAACTTCATGTCCAAATATGCACATTTCTTTGTTTTGTAACCAAAAATGGTCGAATGATGGACATATTTATCATTAAAATGCATGTTTCCCTACTGACTAAGCTTATTAGATAGTGACATCATTTGAATGTCTACAACCATGTTATCTATGATGAACTTTTCAAATGAAACATTAAACTTGAAATGTATGATAGATTCAAATTATCCAGTCTTCTTCACGTATATCTCTGAATAAAGGAATGAATAAATGGACCAGTTTCAATCAAACCAGGCATAACTGTCAGATACTGTAGTCTAGGTATGTACACAATAAGGACCTAATGGCAGTAACATTATTTGTCTTAAAAATTCAGAATAGCAATAAAGCTATATGTTGGAAATGTGTCTGTGAGATGAAAACTTGTGAAGTTAGTTAGTTAATTAGTTTGTTAGTTCATTAGCAAGTTAGCTGGTTGGTTAGTTAGTTATTCAGGTAAATAACAAGCCTTCATCCCAACAAACTCCAAATAATTCTCCTTATTCCTGCTCTGAATTGTTTGGAAAATATGTCATTATTTGGATAAACTACATGTATTCAGACATACACTCGATCAATTTGGGTAACATACAGCTGAGTAAAGGCCAAATGACAATATCCCATGCAAAAAATTCATCATTGATAATGTGGATGTAGACATTCAAATGGGACCTCTATTCATTAAGCTTCCGGCATTAGCTGGCAAAACCCTCTAAAAAAGCTTCCATCCTGATAACATGGGGTAGACACTTGAATGGAGTCTCTATATATGCCTGACTTTTTTGGAGTTATACAATACCTTGTACCTAATTCATTCACTAATTCATTCTCTCTAACTAGCGAACCATGACAGATTTTTGCATTAGCGGTTCATGTGTGACTTTCCCCACTTGGTGAGCCAGCAAGGCGGGTGTCATAAAATTTGTTTGTATCCCTAAAGCTATTTGCAATGTCACTGATAATGGGTCAGTAAAACTGATAACTGATATGACATTGAGCTTAGCTTTGCCTGTGGTGTTATAGCTTTGCCTGATGTGTTATGTAATAGTGCTTTACCACATTTGTAAATATTGC
The DNA here is from genome assembly GCF_964340395.1 of Glandiceps talaboti. Classification (NCBI taxonomy): domain Eukaryota; kingdom Metazoa; phylum Hemichordata; class Enteropneusta; family Spengelidae; genus Glandiceps; species Glandiceps talaboti. The sequence goes on along the minus strand of NC_135549.1, from coordinate 33,073,832 downwards.
CAACACACATTATTCAGTGATAAGAAAGATAAGAAACCTCACTTCCTTAGATACTAGATTCTGCAATGTAAATATACTAATCAATGATCAAACTAACAAACTCACTCTAACTAGCTAAGTAATTGATAAATAAGTCTTCCTAGAAGATATAGAACAAACTCAAATATTTTACTTCCATGTGATTATAGATTTGAAATTTATTTTCTTTAGTTATGTCAGTTCACAAGGTAAAGTACTGGGTGAAATATAGATATAAATATAACCCCCACCCACCCACCCACCCAGTCAGTCAGTCAGTCAGTCAGTCAGTCAGTCAGTCAGTCAGTCAGTCAGTCAGTCAGTCAGTCAGTCTCTCTCTCTCTCTCTCTCTCTCTCTCTCTCTCTCTCTCTCTCTCTCTCCACACCCACACACATCTAGACACACACATCTACATATACCTCCCTACACCTAATCCATTCACCCCCATCTACACCTTGGCACACCCACACAAACACACCCATCAGCATACCATATTCTAAAAAAACATATCTGCACACACACACGCACACACACACACAAACAAACACAAACACAAACACTCTCACAAAACCTCCAACCCCCCACCCCATCACACCCTCCAAATCCCCCCAACCCACCTTTCTCTCCTAAAAAATGGTATAAATGTGATGAATTTCTGAGTCCCCACTAAGCATGTGAGCTTGGCGCCTAACTCCAAAAAATGTCTTGGTTGATGAGAGTCTTGCACAAACAGTATCAAGGGTCACACACATATGTGCTGTATATGCAACCTTGTTGTGCCAATTGGCCCTGTGGTCATGTTGCTGGCCTCAATTGCTATCTTAAGTGTCCACTTGCAGAAATGCAACCATGGTCACCCTGTGCTCATGTTGCCGGCCTTGCTGTCTTAAGTGTCCACTTGCAGAAATGCAACCATGGTCACTTCGAGGGCTCAAAATACATGTACTTGTTTGTAATGTATTACTATTGCCAGTCACAATCTGGGTATATTTACAAAGTTTTAACCCGTACGATTTTGTCTCACTAGATTCTTGCTAGATTCTATTAGAATCATGAAAATAAAGATTTCTAATGAGAATCTGATCAGAATTCAATATAATCTAGTAGATTCTTACAAGAATCTATCAGAAGATCTTGCTGACAGTCGATGAGCAAAATTCTAATAGATTTTAACACTTTCTTACTCCATACCACATTTTTCTCACTAGAATCTCACAAGATTCTATTAGAATCATGAAATTATGGATTTCTAATGAGAATCTTGCAAGAATCGATTGGATACTTGTCACACCCCTGCATTCAGACTAAAGTGACAGAACAATTCTAATAGATTATTCTTCTAGCTATTTCAACAGCATTATATTTCCTGTGAGATCCTGGCAAGAAAGGTTAAAATGGTCCAGAAAGCCGCATGAACTTTAGGGGGGAAACGCAGATCTTGTTATTTCCTATGTTATAAAAAAGTATACTGTCATAGTAGTAACTTGTGAGTGAATACTAATACATATATAAATATGTACCTATAAACGTGGTTACATTGAAATTTGTTATTGTTGGGAACCGGAAATACTGTAATACGGCACAGTGAAAATTGTTTATTTAAAAAAAACAAAAAAACTACTATGGTGCTGACATACTTTGATCATTTTCACACTCGAAATCAGAGGATTAACTATCAAAATCGAAGCTAGAACTTAGCGACAGGTCACTGTTAACTCTGACTGATGTTGCATACCATGATGGCCTTGAATATATTTAAAGACTAACAACATCGACCTTTGACATTTCGACGTAAATATGACGAAATAAGAATATTTTATAACAAGGTCACTAATTTGATGTTTTTGATATAATATATTATTACGCAAAATGAGCGAATCAAAATATTCCTTCCAAAACATGGTATCTACAATGAAGTGAAATGATTTCTATTCTCTCATTGGACGATATCGAAGCCCGCCATTTTCATACGACAGTAAACTGGCTACCAGTACGTGAAAGTGTGAACTCTTGCAATCATCTGTCAAAACCTACGAAACCTTTACGATGGTGAAGCCTTGGCTAACAGCTGTTCCGCAAATTACTGATCGTTGACAACATGGTTATGATACAATGAACCTCTTCAGTACCATGATCACTCACACAGGCACGGGCACTTGTACTAATTTAGGAGAAAGGGTAGGATAGCTAGCTGTAAGTGGCGATAGTTCTTGAAGTCTACAGATGAGATGAGGCTAGTAGTAATATTATAGTATAGTATGGTACCTGAAATGGCTTTATCCTTTGTTGTGTATTTCTTGGTCGATCTACATCTTGAAAATCGTTTGCCAATTTTCAATCATGATTTCATCAAGTAAAATTCGATGCAAGTGAATGAAAATCTCTTGATTTTTTTTTCAATCATTGATCATTGTGTTTTTATGTCGCGCGATCGCGACAGCCCATCACTCAACTCAAAATTTAGCGACAGGAAATATCATATACCTCTCAGGAATCAAGAATATCTTATGATAGCCAATGCATCGTTTACGCTCGGATTTAAGTTCTAAGAAAGATGTTATTCCCATGAAAATGGCACAAATCCTAAGTATTCTGTGAAAGTTTTGACGGGCAGCCATTTCCATTTCATAATGGGTTTGAATTATCAACATATTCACATTCAGATTCACAACCAATTATGGTGCTCGGGTGACTATCGTATGACATACACACAGGAGTCATTTTGAATATGAATGTGAATATGTTGATATTAAATATTTATGCACACTCTGGTGATATTTTTTATTCTCATTGCATAATACACTATTTTGAAGATTTTCATTCTGTAGGCAATGAGGAGCCAATAGGATTCTGATAGAAAATTTACTAGATTCTTATTAGATTCTCACTATATTCATACTAGTCTGTTTTCTCACTAATTTGCATACAAATATCTAATAGATAATTCACTATATTCTCACTAGATTCTTATTAGATCCTATGTTTTCTCACTAATTTGCATACAAATATCTAATAGAAAATTTACTAGATTCTCACTAGATTCTTATTAGATCCAATATTTTCTTGCTAATTTGCATACAAATACCTAATAGAAAATTTACTAGATTCTCACTAGATTCTTATTAGATCCAATATTTTCTTTCTAATTTGCATACAAATACCTAATAGAAATTTTACTAGATTCTCACTAGATTCTTATTAGATCCAATATTTTCTTGCTAATTTGCATACAAATTAATGTATATATTGTATATTTTTATCTCGACACTGTGTGAGAAGAGCCTTTGGCTCAACAGTCTATCGAGTTTAAATAAAGTCTAATAATAATAATAATAATAATAATAATACCTAATAGAAAATTTACTAGATTCTCACTAGATTCTTATTAGATCCAATATTTTCTTGCTAATTTGCATACAAATACCTAATAGAAAATTTACTAGATTCTCACTAGATTCTTATTAGATCCAATATTTTCTTGCTAATTTGCATACAAATACCTAATAGAAAATTTACTAGATTCTCACTAGATTCTTATTAGATCCAATATTTTCTCGCTAATTTGCATACAAATACCTAATAGAAAATTCAATAGATTCTTATTAGATTCTCATTGTTTTCTCGCTAATTTGCATACAAATACCTGATATATTATTATGAGATTCTTACTAGATTCTCACTAGATTCTTATCAAAATCTAGTGAGAGATATTTGTAAGGGAAGTGTTATCAACACAATTAAAAAATACTTATTATGAAAAAAATAGTACTCATTGCATTTTGCAATATTGTTCATTTTTCTAAGGAAAATATGATTCTGGGAATTTCAAAATCATTTATGAAGATAATGACTTGGCAGGTAATTTTAGGTTCCACCACTGAAGGTGCTGTGCCAGTTAATGTGGCATATTTGGGTATTTGTATTCACTTACTTGTTTACAAAGCATATTTGAATATCTCAATAAGGAAATGACTTACTAAATTATTTTCTGAATGTATTCAGAAGGGAACATGATCAAAAGAAGCACAATTCCATTCTCATGACATTAGTTTTGAAGTTGTCCTTAAAATTTTACTTTAAACATTTATGTACTCATCTTTTTACAAAAAATCTCAGTTTTTGAATGTTGAGATATTTACCTATTTCTTCCTTTGCAATATAGTGTATGTACATCGCCATTTGACTGTTGTTATGAGTGTGGCCTTGTCACTAGGCATGTTTGCATACAATTTTTAATGTTTTTTGCACTAGCTAGCCTAACCACCATCTTGTCTTTGCAAATATGATGGCATGTGACTCTTGCTAAAGGCTTGGTCATGGTTGCTGCGGTAAGTTTTATCAATGTATTTTAAATAAAATGTCTTCCTCAAGAAATATCCCTTTAAAATTTCAGCCTAATTCACAGTAGGTGATTTCTGAGATGTACCTTTTTGTAGAAAATCAAGATTTCTACATCAAATTTGCATATCGCTGATTGGATCACCATTGGAGCCAAAACACAGACCTATAGTGAGATCATTCGATTTCACACCAAGATACACAGACAGACACTGTCCATCAGACTTCCATTACTAAAAGTTTCAAATAGAATTCAGTTGAAATTGAATGAAAATCTGTGACATTTACATATGTTAATTTGAAGTAGTGTCTATAGCTGCCCTGTGAATAGGATTATGGACTACAGATCACCTTTCTCCAAAATAGTGACTAATGTGATAGATCTATAACACCTGGCCACTCTTATTTTGATAACCTAATAGTTACCAATTCTAGTCAGTGAGGTGTAGTCTGTACAAACCCTGTGATTCTGCCATTTACCATTATTGGTTTAATATGATGACCATGTTCAACCAAGGGCATATGACTATGAACTACCATGGTAGTTCATGGTCAACCATGGTCACTTAAGTCCAGCAACAATTTACAGTGGCCATTGAGGTAACACAACAAGGCTGCATATACCCCACAGATGTAATGACCCTGACACTGTCTGCACAGGAGTCCCAAACCAACACATATTTTGGAGTAAGTGCAGCCAAGCTTACATGCTCAATGAGAACTGAGAAAGACTTCACAGATACACCATTTTATAGGCCGAGAAAGTACCCACCCGACCATCCCCCACACCCATCCCGCACCCCCATACCTCAGCCATCCCTACCCACACACACACACCCATCCATCCACTCACACCAATCCACCAATATTATACTTATTATATCTACCAACCTACTGACTAAAATACCTAGTACCTTTGTCTACACCTAACTATACCTACATACACCTATCAACCCACCTCCTCCTCCCCCTCCCCCACCATTCGACCTAACATGATATCTAAAAGCCTAATTAGTACCTCAATTAACCTACCTATCTATATATTTACCTACACCTATCATAGTATCAATCCACCTAACCCCTCCCCCACCATTCAACCTAACAGGATATCTAAAAGCCTGATTAGTACCCCAATTAACCTACCTATCTATATATTTACCTACACCTAACATAGTCTCAAGCCAGGCAGCAGACCCACCCCTGACCCCCACACATGTGACTATTGCTAAGGCCTGGGTCATGGTAGCTAGGGTAAGTTTTGTCGATGTATTTTGAACAAAATTTCCTCCTCAAAAAATATCCCTTTAAAATTTCAGCCTAATTCACAGTGTAGGTAATTTCTGAGATGTACCTTTTTGAAGAAAATTGAGATTTTCGATATTATACTTAACATCATATCTACCATCCTAAAGACTTGAATACCTACCTTACTACATCTAACTACACATACACTCATCAACCCACCAACCCCACTCCCACCATTCGACCTAATATCATATCTAAAATCTGTATAATGTACATATATCTACCTACACCTATCACAGTATCAACCCAGAGACCCCCCCCCCCCCGATACACACACCAGCCTATCAATTCAACCTAACATACAATCCTATTGACCTAAATGCCTATAACTATCTCCTGACTCACACACACACCCACACCCACCAACTTAGCTTTCTACTTAACATCATACATGTATCTAGACACACATAAATACACACATACATAGGGTATACGCAATCATACATACATGCACACACATACATATACATACATACATACATACATACATACATACATACATACCTGCACACACACACACACACACACATACACACACGAACACACACACGAACACACTTACACAACCTGCAACCCCCCACCCCATCGCGCCTCCAAACCCCCAACCCACCTTTCTCTCCTAAAAAATGGTATAAATGTGATGTATTTCTGAGTCTTCATTAAGCATGTGAGCTTGGCGCCTAACTCCAAAAAATGTCTTGGTTGATGAGAGTCTTGCACAAACAGTATCAAGGGTCACACACATATGTGCTGTATATGCAACCTTGTTGTGCCAATTGGCCATCTGGTCATGTTGCCGGCCTTGCTGTCTCGGTGTCCACTTGCAGAAATGCAACCATGGTCACCCTGTGGTCATGTTGCTGGCCTTGCTGTGTAAGTGTCCGCTTGCAGAAATGCAACCATGGTCACCCTGTGGTCATGTTGCCGGCCTTGCTGTCTCGGTGTCCACTTGCAGAAATGCAGCCATGGTCACCCTGTGGTCATGTTGCTGGCCTTGCTGTCTAAGTGTCCACTTGCAGAAATGCAACCATGGTCACTTCGAGGGCTCAAAATACATGATTGTACTTGTTTATAAATGTATTTAAATGCCAGTCACAATCTGGGTACATTTACAAAGTTTTAAGTGTTATGAACACAATTACAAATACAGTGCCAAAAAGAAACTCCCTGTCAATTTTATTTTATTTTAAAGAACATTTTCATCTACACATACCCAGATGCATCCCAATAAATTTCAGCTCAATCTGTTCAATATTTGTGGAATACATCCTTAAGAATGTTCCCATCAAATCTCAGAATAATCTGTCATGTCGTTATTGAGTTAATATGTTTTTTGACCAAACATCACATTTTTTACTATTTTTTTACCCAATTAAACCACTGAGTACCAGGAGAAACCTGAGTTGTTCGGTAGAGTCAAACTGAATGACACTCTTCTTACTTTCAGTGTGGTAAATTGAATCAAACCCTGAATGATGGGTTCGAACCCTGACTGCAGTGGTAAGAGGCAAGTGGTTTTACCACTCAGCCACCAACAACCCTTGTATTTGACTTTTAAGTTGTTTACACACATCCAGGCAGACTGACACTTTCACCCGTATGTTGGATTGTAGAAAGACTCACATAACTTGCCCAGTGAAATAAGTACATCAACATTGAGTTATCCTAACATTTCACCAAATGCCTATACCCATCCCTGTTGTTATATTTGCAATAAACCCTTTGACTGTTGCTTAGGGCATGGCAATGGTTGCTAGGGCCACTTATGTAAGTATAACCCACTCAAAATTTACAGATGATCAATTTTAGAATCATTACCAATTTCATCCCCAGTAGCTTGAGACCAAAATCACCTGCATCATCAACAAGACAGACATGTAGACAGCCAGACTTTACCATGAACCATTCATTCACTTTGTGCTTGAAATTAGAGAATGTTCAAGGAGGGGTAATTCAAGTGGCAGTAATGGTTCATGACACTAATTAGACATAAGTATTTCACATGTGGTTGATGACACTACTTTGACATACGTATATTTCACAGATGGTTGATGACACTACTTTGACATACGTATATTTCACAGATGGTTGTTAATACTACTTAGACATACGTATATTTCACAGGTGGTTGATGACACTACTTAGACATACGTATATTTCACAGATGGTTGATAATACTACTTTAATAGACATACGTATATTTCACAGATGGTTGATAATGCTACTTAGACATACGTATATTTCACAGGTGGTTGATAATACTACTTAGACATGCGTATATTTCACAGGTGGTTGATGACACTACTTAGACATACGTATATTTCTCAGATGGTTGATAATACTACTTAGACATATGTATATTTCACAGGTGGTTGATGACACTACTTAGACATACATATATTTCACAGGTGGTTGATAATACTACTTATGGCAATGGTTGCTAGGGCCACTTATGTAAGTATAACCCACTCAAAATTTACAGATGATCAATTTTAGAATCATTACCAATTTCATCCCCAGTAGCTTGAGACCAAAATCACCTGCAGCATCAACAAGACAGACATGTAGACAGCCAGACTTTACCATGAACCATTCATTCACTTTGTGCTTGAAATTAGAGAATGTTCAAGGAGGGGTAATTCAAGTGGCAGTAATGGTTCATGACACTAATTAGACATACATATATTTCACAGGTGGTTGATAATACTACTTAAACATACATATATTTCACAGATGGTTGATAATACTACTTAGACATACGTATATTTCACAGGTGGTTGATAATACTACTTAGACATACGTATATTTCACAGGTGGTTGATAATACTACTTAGACATACATGTACGTATATTTCTCAGATGGTTGATAATACTACTTAGACATATGTATATTTCACAGGTGGTTGATGACACTACTTAGACATACATATATTTCACAGATGGTTGATAATACTACTTAGACATACGTATATTTCACAGGTGGTTGATAATACTACTTAGACATACGTATATTTCACAGGTGGTTGACGACACTACTTAGACATACGTATATTTCACAGGTGGTTGACGACACTACTTTGACATACTTATATTTCACAGATGGTTGATGACACTACTTAGACATATATATCTTTCACAGATGGCTGATAATACTACTTAGACATACGTATATTTCACAGAAGGTTGATGACACTACTTTGACATACATATATTTCACAGATGGTTGATGACGCTACTTAGACATACGTATATTTCACCACCCCCTACTTAGACATGTACCCCTCAAATACATTATGTTATATTACAATATTACAAGGCTCAGCTAGACCAGATATAACAAAGGCTATGTGACTTCATTACCTCGAAGACTGTGAATGACTTGTTGGATTATCATTTAAGACGCTGTGGAAACAGGTATTACATTCAGTGAAAACAACCAATATTGACTGTGAATCGACATCGGACGAATCTAGACTTACCAATAATTGTAGGACATTAGAATAGTTTCTAGAAGTTGTTATATTTGATTTCATCAATTAAACTTATGGTTTTCTCATTTGATACTGTATTTCGATTGTGGACATTGTGGCTTTGAAATCGGTGTGGCAACAGACGGATGATATTCTAGTGTATGGTGAGTAACCTGCTATAGGATATTGGAACTAAATGGGCTCTAGATATATAAGGCGTTGCAGAGAACATTAAGCATTATAAGGCTACAACATCTACAGGTGGTTGATGACACTACTTTGACATATCGTATATTTCACAGATGGCTGATGATACTAATTAGACATACGTATATTTCACAGGTAGTTGATGACACTACTTTGGCATACCGTATATTTCACAGGTGGTTGACGACACTACTTAGACATGCATATATTTCACAGATGGTTGATGACACTACTGTACCCCTCAAATCCATTATATTATGTTACAATATTAGACATACGTATATTTCACAGATGATTGATAACACTACTTAGACATACATATATTTCACCCCCCCCCCCCCCAGACTTAGACATGTATCCCTCCAATACATTATGATATGTTACAATATTACAAGGCTCAGCTAGTCCAGTTATAACAAAGGCTATGTGACTTCATTACCTCGAAGACTGTGAATAACTTGTTGGATTATCATGTAAGACACTGTGGAAACAGGTACAGTGAACAACCAATATTGACTGTGAATCAACATCGGACCAATCTAGACTTACCAATAATTGTAGGACATAGAATAGTTTCTAAGTTGTTATATTTGATTTCATCAATTAAACTTATGGTTTTCTCATTTGATACTGTATTTGGATTGTGGACATTGTGGCTTTGAAATCAGTGTGACAACAGACAGATGATTCTAGTGTATGGTGAGTAACCTGCTATAGGATATTGGAACTAAATGGGCTTGTGGAACTATAAACATGTGACTCTCTAGATATAAGGCATTGCAGAGAACATTAGGCATTATAAGGCTGCAACATCTACAGTAAAAACTATTGTGGACTATGATTGTGAAAATAAGAACTATTGAAAACTGTTTGGGAAAGTCTACATGTGGAAAGGCTATAGTGAGAACTATAGTGAAGTCTATTGTTGGACAAAGTTGTGTTTGTAAAGGCTGTTACAAAAGACACTTCTCCAGGAGAAACAAGTCCGTAATGTGCCGAAGGACTTGGAAAGGCTTACACACCATAGTAAAAGTACTTCGAGTGTAAGAAGGAATTCTCAAGACGTCAGCAAGTTTCTATTCCAGAAAGACTTTGTTACACAGAATTGGAAAGAACTTTGATGGGAAAATTCACCAACTTGGCATCAATTTCCTGTACATTTACAAATAGAATCAAAGGTAAACAGACATTGGAATTCTGAAGGTCAGTACTGGGCCTGTTTGTTTTACATAACATCCTGTACTGGAAAAGAGACACTCCCTTTATAATCTTACAATACAAAGGGTGAAAGGTCACACATAAATAACTTATTTATTTGTGAAAATTGAAGGACAGCAAACTACTGTATATCATCATGGACAGCGAAGAATCAGAACAGTATGCTGAGCTTGGTGCTGTAGGAGGAGAAATTGAAGATCCCAAAAGGCCACACAAACCAACGCCGGCATTCTTGGAGGAAGAAAGGAAAAGACTAAAAGGTCAAAGGTCAGGTGCCTGTGGACAGGTAACTGGAAGAACAAATGAAATTCAGGTTCTGCTGAAGAATGCAGAAAATGTGGAGGCAGTCAGTGAAAAATTGGATGAATGGGTACAGGCGTTTGTTAACTTACAGGATACAGTTAAGGCATATCACAGTAAGCTGGATGAAGATGAACAGAAAACGGACTATGTAAAATAAGTAGTTCATAAGTTTCAGGAATTCAACAAATTCAGAAGAAAAGTTAATCATTGGCAGCAAAGCATGGCAGAGGAAAGTGCTACTGTAACACCAGATACTGAGTGTAAAGAAGATCAACATGTTACAGAAGATCAAGGTAACACTGCTACAGCAGTTTCATCAAGAACAAGTTGTGAGTGAATAAAGAACAAGTTGAGGACTCGTAGCAGGTTGTGAACTCACTTCCAGTTGTGAGTTCAGAACAAGTTGTGAGGCAAAAGACAGTTGTGAAATCAGAGCCTGTTGAGACAGTTATGCAATCAAATATAACTGTTAAAACAGAAGTTGATGTGGAACCAGATGATAGTATTTCAAATATAGGAAGAAAGGGTGTAAGAAATCAAGAAAGCATGGTTCTGGTGACAGGCTCTACTATCTGCAACAGTACACCACAGATGAACCAGGAGAACTAGTTGCCAGTTGCATCCACATGGATCCAAATAAAGGATATAAAAGAGCCAGAGACTTGCTGGAGAAAAAGTATAGTAACTCCTGTTTTATAGGTATGGCATACACCAAAGAGGCAGAACAATGGCCAGATATCAAAGCTGAAGACAAGACAGCAATGAACAAGTTTGCTGTCTTCCTGGCAAAGTGTGAAAATGTGATGGACGGTGAAGTACATCTGAAAGAACCCATTTATCATAAGAACTTACAAATGCTGGTTGAGAAATTGCCATACAAAATGGTTAAGAAAGACGTATCACCTGCTGCAACATAGGCCAGCAGAGTTCAGAGACCTTGTGCAGTTTGTACAGAAAGAGGCTGATGTTATGTTGAATGCTGTATTTGACAATTTGAATCATGCAACCCAACGAAGGGAAGATAAGTCAAATGTGAAGTCAGGAAGAAGGTCAAGTGCAAGGCCGAAGCGTTCCAGCTTTGCCATCAGCACCGAGAGAAGTGATAATAATGACTATGACTATTGTACACACAGACTACAAGAATGTAAGAAGAACTCAAAGGTGAAGATGGAAAGAAATGGTACATACCACATCATGGGGTGTACCACCAACAGAAAAGGAACATATAGGTAGTGTTTGATTGTGTAGCAGACTTTCAAAGGACATATTTAATTAAAGAGCTGATGCAAGGACCATATATGACCAATTCATTAGTGGGAACACTTATCTGATTTCGTCAAGAACCAGTAGCACTGATGGCTGATATGGAAGCCATGTTTTCACAAGTTGCAGTACGAAAGGAGTACCACAATTTTCAACGTTTCCTATGGTAGCCAGAGGGGGACAGTGTCCAACCATTACAGGAGTATCGTATGGAAGTACACATCTTTGGGGCCACATCATCACCAAGTTGTGCCAACTATGTGTTGAAAAGGACAGCTGAAGACAGCAAGCAGTGTTACCGGCCAGAGGTCACCAATACAATACAAAATAACTTCTATGTTGATGACATGTTGAAATCCATGTCAACAAATGAGCAAGGAGTATCACTATCTAGAGACTTAACTAAAATATGCAAACAAGGAGGCTTCAGACTGACTAAATGGGTAAGTAACCATCATCAGCCTGTGTTGGAGTCCATTCCTGAAGAAGAAAGAGCAAAAGAAATGAAGAATTTAGACTTGGACCAAGATAACCTGCCTATGGAGAGAGCACTTGGTATGTGCTGGGACGTCGAAACAGATAAGTTTGGCTTCCTTATACAAATAAAGGACAAACCAGCTACAAGGCAGGGTATCCTATCAGTGGTCAGCTCAGTCTATGATCCATTCGGATTAGTGGCATCAGCAGTATTGCCACCAAAAATGATTCTACAGGACTTATGTAAAGACAAGCTTGGTTGGGATGAACAAATACCAACTAAGCAACAGAAGAAATGGGAGAAATGGCTAGAAGATTTGCCTAAGTAAGAGTACAGTTTGTCAGTGAACCGATGTATGAAACCAGAAGGATGTGTACAACCTGTATCAACATAGCTACTTACGTCACTTTTCTGATGCAAGCAAGTCCGGCTATGGTACTGTGTCATACATACGCATGGTAAACCATGAGGACAAGGTACACTGTACTTTCATGCTAGGAAAGTCATGTGTAGCTCCACTAAAACAAGTCACCATCCCACGAATGGAACTGTCTGCAGCAACATTAGCAGAAAGAGTTGGACATGAAAGTTGATGAAACATTCTTCTGGACTGATAGCATGATTTCTCATTTGATACTTTATTTGGATTGTGGACATTGTGGCTTTGAAATCGGTGTGGCAACAGACAGATGATTCTCGTGTATGGTGAGTAACCTGCAATAGTATATTGGAACTAAATGGGCATGTAGAACTATAAACATGTGACTCTCTAGATATATAAGGCATTGCACAGAACATTAAGTATTATAAGGCTGCAACATCTACAGGTGGTTGATGACACTACTTTGACATATCGTATATTTCACAGATGGCTGATGATACTACTTTGACATACGTACATTTCACAGATGGTTGATAATACTACTTAGACATGCGTATATTTCACAGAAGGCTGATGATACTACTTTGACATACGTATATTTCACAGATGGTTGATAATACTACTTAGACATACGTATATTTCACAGATGGTTGATGACACTACTTAGACATACGTATATTTCACAGATGGTTGATAACACTACTTAGACATACGTATATTTCACAGAAGGCTGATGATACTACTTTGACATACGTACATTTCACAGATGGTTGATAATACTACTTAGACATGCGTATATTTCACAGAAGGCTGATGATACTACTTTGACATACGTATATTTCACAGAAGGCTGATGATACTACTTTGACATACGTATATTTCACAGATGGTTGACGACACTACTTTGACATACTGACATATATTTCACAGGTGGTTGATGACACTACTTAGACTTATGTATATTTCACAGGTGGTTGATGAAACTACATATATCATATTGGTGTCTGGTGACACTTTCACTACCGATGTGATAAATATTGTTAATAAGTTAAATTAGCAGTGTGACAGGCCTAACTCTAAATGTTGGCAAAACTAAAGGTTTGTGGATCAGTTCCTGGAAAACACATGCTGACTTGTATGGTGGTACAATGTGGCCCAGCTAAGCAACCAATTTAATCACTTGGGACTTGGGCCATACTTTTCAACTGATCCCGTTAATAAGGGGATAAAGCATTGCTATTGATAAGAAAATGAAATATATAATATTAATGGGAAACTTGGCAGTTTACTTTGTGTGGTAAAATGGTCCTTAGCAGTTGAAAAGATAACATACCTCCTCAATGTGTTTTGTACCAGAATCAATTTTTAGGGGTCCTGAAAAATTATTTTTTCAATTTTTTTGAACTTCTAAACCTGACAAAACAAATCTTTGTAGAAGACTTGTATCCCTCCAAATACACTATGTTATGTGACTAAATGGAGACCTGATTTTAAACAAATTGGTAACAACTAATAAATACTTCTCATGGTTTCAATTTATGTAGATGGAAAATTACACAAAACAGTAAGTGCAGCATTTGTAATGACATGAAAACGACCTTTCCAATATTTTTATTGATTGCAAAAGGGTAAAAACTTTCTGGAAACAGATTGAAGCCTTTCTATTTTATGAGCTGAACCAGACAATATTGATAATGATGGCCAGCCTTTAATGTGTTCAAGGAAATCAGAGTAAACAAGTAAACATTTCTGTCATAGTAGCCATGTTTGCAATTACAAGATCTTGCTTCTACATAAAGACGCTGGCAGGCTTCAGTCTGTTGATATCTTTCAGTGTTTCTTAGCAGAAATTAGAATCAGAATTGGGACAGAAATTTTAATACAATACTTGTTTTCGTTTTCTATATGCATTTAATTTATCAAATTTCTTTTATATAAATTTCTGTTTACATAAGTGAAGTCCACAAACTGTAATGTGTATCAAACTAAGGTTATGGAGAAATAAAATGATAGATTAATAAAATAAGTCATTGTAATTTTTAGATCAATCATGAATAAATAAATAAATAAATAAATATGGATGTTTGTACTTCAAAAGTTATAACTGGTGGCCCTCTTGGCCATGCTGAACTTGCTTCAGTACAGAAGTGAAAGAGCTTGGTAGATCATTTTTTCCTAAAAAGTGTTAAATTCCACTCAATTTGGCAATATATGTAGTTATTTAGACAGGAAATAATGTAGCGATATATTTAGAAAGAAGGGAATGACCTTTGAATAGTAGGAAATGGTATCCTGTGTCATTACAGTCTTGTATTGATCACAGTGACCGGCTGGTATTTCACACATAAAATGTGGAAATTGTAATTCTCAAACTCTTTAAAATGTATAACAAAGGAATAAGACCTGGTTTCCTACATTGTGCATATGATGTTGATTAAATGTTTATCATCAAGAATTTGGAGTTTTCAGAACGACATGAGAAGTTTGTAAATGTGTCAGCTAATTATAGCGCTACTGGGATAGTAGCATAGCTATAAACTTATTATACAATACATATTATTATACCTATTATGCAATATGCACCATTATTTGACTGTTGCTATGGGTGGGGTCTTGTCGTTGTTTAATGTTTATTCACATGCCTATCCAGCAAAGTCGTTATAAAAGATTTAAATGATTTCATGACATCAATAAAACTATAACTTACTCTTTTACTGAGACTGGAAGTTTTGATTCTCTATACATTTTTTTTTTACCCAAAACGCACACCTCTGGTCCAATCAATTTTGATTTCAACAATTTCCCAATTAGACACACCAAAGGGAACATCGCCACCAAATATCAAAACCATTGGCATGGCGGTTGCACACACTGACAAACAAGACTGATGGACAGACACCACAACATGACTATAGCACCACTGAACCCCTTATTTGTATAGTAAAAGATATGTCTACCTTCTTGTTCTATTTTGACCCACTACCAACATAGATCCCCCAAAACCTTCTTCAGGGATTTCAAAATTTGTCGGATATAGCCTTTAAGCTTGAAGAAAAAATTATGGCATCTGCAAGGAAGGTGACAAATAATAGACTCAGTGATTATCATGAAGTATTTGTTATAACAAATAGGAGAATATAAAACACACTGAAATGGCACCATACTTTAATTTCCACGAGTTTTCAGCAATTTTGAGGAATTTCATTGTCAAAAGGATATCCAGGAATGGTTTGAAATTTCAGAATGATTACTTTCTCAACTAATGCATAAAGCCTGAAAGAGTTACCAGAATGTTAGAAACTCAAGTGTGTGGCAAAAATATTATATTCCTTGGTATCAGGTCTTGAAGTTGCAGCCATTTTAGTCATATGTACAATGTTTTTATGTTGTGACTATTAAAATATGGCAATTTTTTACTTTTTAATATTTTATGCATCTTCAAAGGCTCAAGTCTGCAAGGTACATTATGTTAAAAGTTTACTTAATTTTAGTTATATAATGACACATGATTATGCATAAAGTATACAGTCATAGTTTTATTTCTGTAAACCTGGACTTCTGTTCCCCTTTACATTTGCTTACAAGCTGGCATTTCCACAGATGTATAAATTATTTTCACAACTCTTTCAGTGGGTGTACATGTAGGTTATTCAGAGTGTTATGTAATGGCAGCATAGGGAATTCATCAGAATGTTTGCAATGCTATATTGCCAAATAGAATTGTGGTTACCTCACCAATCTAACAATTATGCATATCTTTTATTTTCAAAGCTTCAGTCCAGCGTGTATTGATAAACTACTCACCTGTCTGTTTCACATGGCTTTGTGTCACCGGAATCTGTAATGACTGCTTTGTCTCTGTTTTCTAGAAAGTTTGTTTTGGATTGTAAGTCCTTATGTACAATCTTGTCACGTGCATGGAAATATCCAATACTCTGTAAAGACAACACCATCAATTCGTAAGCTTTTCAACAAGGTACAACATAACAATGATCTCCAATTGAGATTAACAGGTCTAGCTATTAAAGCAAGAAAAGTTCATTAATTTCCAGGGGCTGAGAATTTCATTTTCATTACCTTACATTATGTTCCTCCACATTATACCTGGTTATTACACAAGACAAAGATCATGTAGTTTGGCCACTAAACAGCACTGTTCAGAAACAGCTTTTGGACAGAAGTGAGGGCCATGTTCATTGCATTTTATAGTCTCCTTTGTTTGAAAGAAACCTAATTTCTAGTGTTTCGTGGCAAGGCAAATATGATAGCACTGTCAACCAGTGAACACATTCTGCTAACTTTTTCTAGATCCAGAATAAATCAGGATTTTTTAGGCACATTTTGTTGACTGCAGTTTATATGTGAGTGTAGTGAGCGATCAGTTTTTACAGCTGGAGGTGGGCCAGTGACTTTTTGTTCATGTTGTACTTAAAAATAGTAACCCCCCCCCCCCCTGCAATTCATCCACAAAACAATCCACCCCCCCCCCTTTGACAAATAAAAAACACAATGACCCCCCCCCCATCTCTTGAGAGGAAACACTCTTTTTGTTCTTGCAAAAGACACTCTATTCTCAAAGCATAATACTGCACACTGCATATTATTAGTTAATTTTATTTTTACATGTTACATTTTCAGTAATTTTAAGTGTATCTGGTGAATTGCTAACCAAAATCCATTGTTTCACATGTATAAAGCTCTTTATAGGAACCCTATGAGAAGTATGATTGTCTGTTTATGGACATTTAAAATATTCATGGTTTAGTAACCAAATGTTCTAGGATATCTCTTAGATTGAGTGAACTATTAATATTTACTAATTCAGCTAATTATCAAGTACAGTATTATAAATGGAGTTAATATACTTGTAAACCCGTGTCAATAACTGTCACACATAATGATGTACTTGCATCATATAATGAATTGTTTGCATCATATAAAGATATGTTCACATCATATAGTCAATAAATTGTTTTCTTTAGACTTAACACAACTGTTGCTTTCCATACATGTACACGTTTGCACTCCTCAAGGCACTTGTTTGTCCTGTTCATAATTGTTCAGTTTAATCATGGCACTGACTCAAAACACCACCCCCACCCCCTCCCCCATTCATTGACCACACTGCTAATTTTAACCAATTTTTGAATAATGAAATGTGATAAATGTCATTGGTTTCAAAATAGAAATTAAAAAATGTCATAAAATGTTTTCTGTACTACAGCAGTTTCTAAACTAGATTACTAATTCAATTCACTTACTATTGTCTATGTTGTCCAGTATATTGCTGGCAACATGATAGCCTTGAAAATAAATACATTCTAATACCAAGGAAATGTAATATTATGATCTGCTGAGAAAATGTTACTCGCAGTATACAGTCACTCAATGTGGATACTAGACATTCCTGGGGAGATGTAAAATCTAATTTTCCTCCTAACTTTGCATCGTGTCAGTACTATAGAAGTCCTGGCCAGAGTAAGTAGCCCTTTACTAATCATCATCAACCAAGTCTGTGTTTATAACTTTGTTTATCAGTCATTCACATAATATATATTCTGTGAGAATCCGATTAACATTGTATCACCTTGGAATATATTTCTTTCTTGGTAGTTTATGGTGTAAAACAATAGCAAGACAGAAGGGGGTTTCACATGTAGCCTGGTAACATGTATTAAACTTGGTGATGGTCACAGGTAGCAGAGAAGAAGTGAAACACAAACACAGAAAAGTAATTTTTGATAAGACATGTAGTTTGTACTATATCTATGCCAAGTAACAGTTCAATAGTTTGTACATGTATGATAAATCAACACATTAGGGGTGAGATCTGTAGGTAAAAAAAAATTATTCTTTTAGATTAAAGGACTCAGAATTAACCCCTTCCCCATCCCCTTCTAACTAAATTGGTAAAATTGTTGTACACAGCACAATCAATGTCAAATCAGTATGTTGTACTATGTAGTGCTATGAATACACAAAGCCAGTATGTAAAATAGCTCTTTTATATGCAAAATAAATGTATTTTAGTGCCATGCATAACAAATTTTTTCCCATTTTTCAATCTGAGATTTTTAGAATTGTTTGTATTGGGGTACAAAACAGATTTCATTTTAAAAGCCCTCCTCTCACCCCCACCCTACACTAAAAGAATTTAGTTTTTACCCTACATTGAACTATTGATCTCAACCATATATCAATTTGGGACTTCTGATGGAGATGATTGTAGTTATCATACATTAGATGTACAAACATATATAAGAACTAGACTAACTATACACATGGACATTGAATATCCAATATCTAGACACAGGCTGTGACAGGCACTTTCAGTCACAGTGTTTGCCACATATTATTTCAAAGTGTCCGAAATTGGTATGTTTGTGCACAATTCCACATGTTCAGGTCAATGGAGGAACAGATTTTAGAGCCAGTAAATCTTAAGGTATTTCATTTCATATGTGTTACATGTACAGCTACACAAGCAAGTTTTTCTACCACAAGATGACACAATGCAACTCATGGCATGCAATAGCGAGAAGTCATTTCTAAGCTCGGCTCTTTTACTCTATCCAGCGCTATTAAGTGCTCGGCTATTTCTCTCCAGCACTATCAAGCGTTCGGCTAATTCTCTCCAGCACTATCAAGTGTTTGGCTTTTATTCATGGACAGTTTGTTTTTACGCTTTTTCAATTTTTGGCATTTTCAATAAACTCGGTAAGGGGATAGCCATGGCATGCAGTCCACTCAGGATGCCACGTTGGCTCCGCTGATGGCCTGAGCCAAATCTGAGGCTTAGACTGTGAGCGGGACATACATTGCTTATCACCCTGAAATGCCGGCTGGTGATACCCCTTACTTTTTCCGCATCCACTATATCTGTGTCGATTGTTGCGCATTAATATCATAACTAGGCCAAAGCCCATAAGCTCGCATAGCTGGGTAGATTCATTTGTGAGTGGCTGCCTCACGATGATATCATAGATAGTGCTCTCGGCGTGGAGATTGCACATCGTACATAGAAAGCCCATGCATAGTCATTGTACCGCAATGCATCCTTGGGTAACCCCACCAAAAAAACATTGCATAGTATATAGGACGCACATGCGTACTAGTCATTGACCGCTATGCTGCTGCTTGCTATTAAACAAAAAAATGTATGTGCATAAAATAAACCATAAACAAATAGCTATAAATATATTTTCAAATATAACATAAACTTTGTCTCTTGACACATGATCCAATACATATAGTATGGCATCACAACACGTACTGCACCATGACCACCTTTAAGCAACAACGTAGGTGCTGGAGAGAAATAGCCGAGCACTTATAATAGCACTGGAAAGAAAAAGCCGAGCACGTATGAGTGCTGGAGTAAACATGCCGAGCACTTAATAGCGCTGGAGTGAAGAAACCGAGCACTTGGGAGTGCTGGAAAAACAATAAAAACAAGTGCTTAACAGTGCTGGCGTTAAACCCAGTAACATGATAGTGTGGTGGTGAAATTGGTGGGCAAGTGGAAGAAAGTGGAAAATGATGTATACTGTGCTGTAGCAAACAGTGAAGTGAGGGACAAAGGGGAGATAAAGTACAAAGCAAAAGCCAGAGGTCAAGGTGGCTTGACCAATGAAAGGACAGGATGGACAAAATAGGGATTAAGGTGATATGTGAAAGTCAGAGGTCAGGGAAGCTTGGCAAATACATGGGAAGTGGTGGAAAGATAAGGAGCAGGGTGAGACAAAAGGCAAGGTAGCATTATGCAGTAAGTAGATGGTCCGTGCCTCACTGCTCATTAACTCAGACTATGAATGACTTGTTATTCATTATCATGTTTTTAAATGTAGGACATTTAAGTACAAGAGCATGGCTCATGATTTTGTTTAGTTGAAAACAAGGTGACCCCCCCCCCCCCCCCTATTCACTTAGTAAAAATGATGACACCCCCCCCCCTCTTTGAGTCCCAAATTAAGGTGACACTCCCCCCCCCCCCCTGCTGAAAAACTGATCGCTCACTTAACCCCCATTTTTTTTTTGTTCACTCTTGTCATAATTCTATCATTTGAATACACAACCAGATTGGCTGTGTGGCTCACTGAGCAGAACGGCGTGGGCATGGGCGCCAGTTCAGATGTAGAGGAGGCGATCAAGATAAAATCGTAAACATGTACCATGAAGCTCAATTCAAGCAAAATAACGAAGGTAAAATAGCAATGAATGATTAGCCAACATCCACATTGGATTTTAATCAGATTGCAGTCATTACTTGCACTGGTGCACATACACAATAGTGGTATTTGAACTGAACTGCAATACTGTAAACACTACATACATGTATACAAATGACATGCACATAAGTATGCAACTGTTCCCCCACACCATTGCTTCAATATAATGTACAATTATGAAGTGTTCACTGGACAAAAGTAATCCTGAGTATCTTTGACGCTACCAATATTAATTATGAACCCAGAAGATGTTGCAGAAAATGAACAAACAACAAATGTACACTCACCTCTTGATTAAATGATAGTAATTGTAAATCGTTATCAGCATCTACATTAAATAATTGCATAGCCACATCACCACGACAGTTCCCTCTGTAAAAAGACACATCTATTTATTAGCATCACTATATACATGTGACACTGTGCCCCATAGTGGCAAACTCTATATATATATATATCCATTTATTTGATATTTGTATCATATTATATGGGCAAGATATTTATACATCTAACATATAGTTTGAAATTAATTTCTGGTTTGCACTAGAACATCTCTAAAGGCCTACTCTGCATATAAATAGGGGTCAGATTATGATGACTCTCATTATGCTAGATGATTTTGACCATCTAACATGCTAACACGTCAGATCATAGGGTACATATGAAACTACTATTTTAGAGAGTATTACAGATTTTTATCTTTCAATGTTGGACTACGGTATTATGAATATACACAAAAGAAATCGGTCTGACTCAATTTCTTTTTGAAATTAGTTGTATTTGGGGACTGAATTTGTGAAAATGTTGGTTTAATACACATTGGGAAGTGTCTAAACTCAAGATACTGACCTGACACTGATTGAAAATTAGCCTTTTATGAAGCTCAGTTGAAAGCAGTACACCTACCTCAGCGTTATTTGGCTTACTTCACTATGGTCATTGTTATTAGGATCGTATTCAATATCTGTGATAAATTACAAACAAGCATGTTAAAGTTGTCATAAAATACACTTTGTAGCATTTGTAATTTAAAGGAAGACATGTAGATTGTTTGTCTGTTGTCTACTGACTGAGTTGAAGATGTTACATCTACAACTGACACAAAAAACATCAGTGTGTTTGCTTATCAATGGTAATTAACATATCCACTAAAAACATCAGTGCATTTGCTTGAAAGTTAATGACTTATCAATGGTAATTAACATATCCACTAAAAACATCAGTGCATTTGCTTCAATGCTAATGAAAGTCAGCAAAGAAAATATCAAACACAAAATTAAAATTAGGGAAAGACACACATGCATGCATACATACATACATACATACATACATACATACATACATAGTGACAGGTGGATGAATATTATAATTATTGTAAATATTGAAATGGACATAAAGTTACAGAAGTAGGTAGATACTGAGATAAATAACAAATACATAAATATTAAATTAGTAGCTACACAGATTCATTACAAAAAGTTCCTTTATAAGTTGGACCATTCCTACCCGAGTTAAGCTTAACTTGTGAGATTTAGTCAAATAATGTTTGGTTTGTTGCTAATACCTTCCATAATCATGATAATCTGTGTCACTGTGACACTTGACACATCTTATAATTGGTATGCGCGGTACTTTTTTAATACAAATTTCCTCTTTGAATATCTCTGAAACCGAAATAACAATAATGGAACGTATTGATGTTCAACTACACTTCTTTATAATTTTTGACGATATTTTATACGCTGGTAAGCGTGATTCCACTTGTTGGCTACATGCCAATTGATATGTACTCTCAATGCACTTTAAACCAGCTAGGCTGTGACCCATACAAAATACCCACTACCCGGAATCGATGTTAGGTACTTTATTTTTTTTCTTCTAATTTTGCAATAATCGCAGTTATAACTCATTAACTGTTAATATTGGCCCATTTTCCATGGATGTTACGGCTGGACCTGCATATTTGGAATGTTTTACTTCTATCAAGTAATTTTAACGACAGAACTTTTTCATTGGATTTGTCCCCGCGCGTGAACCATGGTTCGAAATATTAGTGGTGGTCTTGTGTCCAAAAAGCCACCACTTTTTCATTTTGGCCCACCAAAACCGAAAAGTTGGTGGTCCATGTGGACCACCACTTAAATTTTGTTCGTTTTGAGTACTTTGGTGATGGCCTTGTTCAATAAATGACTGAACATCACTTCCGTATTTATTTATTCTCTGATCCTGGCTACAAAGGCCGACTGAGTCACTGTACCGCCACTCCCAGCTGTCACTCATCTACTTGCATTTGATAAAAAACCGTTTCACCTATCCCACAAACAAGTAACTTATATGATTACATTTCCCAGGTAGCCATGAAACTAATGATAAATATGCAATAGCTACTTATCATATATGACATTTTGCAATACTATTGGACATCACCATTGGAGATGCCGTAAGACTGAAAGTATATCATGAATAAATTATGATAATAAAAATCATCAAATGCCATGCAGTTGTGTAATATTTACCGAGATTCCACAGATCGTAAGTCTGTGTTTGACTTATTAGGACCACATGGGAAAGTTCCTTTGATATTTAACAGTTGAAATTCAGAATATGAGCGGCTGTTTATTTAAGTTTGAATTTAAATGAGTTTGTTTTTAGGCAAGTGATGTATTGATAGCCCAATCTCAGCGAGAAAAACCCTGAAATACAAGCTCAAGTATGTATATATCTTGCTGTCACGGTGAGTGGACTTGCGCTTCTGGCTTGCTCTATCACAGAAACAATTTTACCCCTCATATTCAGTTGGCTAAATACGTCAATAATATTGATATTATTACCATTTTATTGTATTCTGATAGAAACCATTCTGATACATATCTCAGGAAACAAGTACCTTGTGCTCAAGTACCAGTACGAGCACAAGCACTGGCTGTACTAGTACTGTGTAGTCTCAGACCACTAACATCTATTTAGTGGTCTGAGGTACATTTGCTATGACCCAGACATAACAGCGAGGTCATGGTGAAATGATCAAGAACTTGACAGTGTCCCGGCCCCGTCGTCACCTTAAAAATTGAAAGTGGTAGCTAGTACACTGCAGTGAAAATCTTTATTGAACATTAACATGGTAAAAACAAATAAAAGTTTCATTTTGCAGTGGCCACCACATTTTACTACACATAACCAGCTGTTTTCGATCTCAGGTTTTAGTTTTAACAACTACACATCCACCTCCAGCATCCTTCAAAAGTAGTACCAGTAGACACAAGCATCTGTTGACATCATTAACAGTTCCTTATCAGTAGTTTTTAACCCCTTCAAATATTTGAATTTGATTAATCACTTAATAACAATGTGAGGAAGTGAGGTCCAACTTTTTAAAAGGGCTTTCCGTCATGTTAATGATACAGATCTCGTTTCTTATGGAGTATTTGATATATTCTGTTCCTATTTCCTATATACTATTTCATTTATACTGATATACATCTGATGGAAAGTTTTTTATTCTAATCATAATTCATACCTGCAGTCATCCTTCTTTGTCTCTTCTTTAATGTCACCTGACCACCTCCTCCCTTCTTATCTACCTGTGATTTTGGTCTTACAATCTCATCTTGGAATTCTCGAAGTAAAGCATCCTTTGGATCCTCGTTAATCTTTGGTTTATTCTTCATGTTCTTGCCATTATATCTATAGAAACAGACAAGAAATGAAAGCTTGTTGAATTGATATCTTTGCATTCAAGATAAATCTAATGATGGGTATTAAGGACTCTAACACTTCACAGGATTTATTAGAAAGCTAGCTAAGAGATGGTATCGCTTAGTGTATCATGGCATTGGCAAGTTAATTGTGCAAGTGTTACCCAGTCAAAGTTATCAAAGACTTAGTATTACCCAGTCAAAGTTATCAAAGACTTAGTATAATGAGCATATATAGTGACACATGGAGGAGTCCAACCTACATCCCTTTAATTCCACCTGAAGTACTGTAACCAGTTAACGTCTACTGGTACGGTGCATTTCATGCAACTCTAGTGGAGTGTTGTCCAGTCCCTATACAGTATTGTTACGATTTATACCTCCACTCACATAGTCTAGTTCCTATACAGTATTGTTACCATTTACATATCCACTCACATAGCTATACACTAGCTATCATTACCATTTACATATCCACTCACATAGCTATACACTAGCTATCATTACCATTTACATATCCACTCACATAGCTATACACTATAGCTATCATTACCATTTACATATCCACTCACAGTATATATAATATAGTCAAAGTCCTTACTGTAGTCTGTAGAAGTCCTTACTGTAGAAGTCCTGAGATGCATGAGATGCAATTTAAAATTCATCCACAGCCACCCACACAGTCATTAACATCATGTCTTTGTTAATCAATCACAAATTCTAACCAATATACCACAGTCTCTAATAAAGTTTAAGAGAGTAGTAAATAGGCGGGTTTGTGAAAAACGCCCGTTTTCGGTAATATAAGTCGGTTTTTTGTGGTAAACACTGATATTTTTGAAATTGCCAGATGTTGCCCTCTCCAAAAATATAAACTATTTAAAAAACAATTGAAAATTGGTCAAGTTATGATACCTATAACTTCGGACAAAGGTTAGGGATTTTGAGAATGTGTGAACCTTGTATATTGACACTGACAGGCGCCAAAAAACGTCCTTTTTTGGTAATATAAATCGGTTTTCAGTGGTGAGCACTGCTATTTTTGAAATTGTCAGATGTTGCCCTTTCCAAAAATATAAACTATTTAAAAAAAAAAACAATTGAAAATTGGTCAAGTTATGACACCTATAACTTTGGACAAAGGTTAGGGATTTTGAGAACTGCTATTTTTAAAATTGTCAGATGTTCTCCTTTTCAAAAATGTAAAGTTTTTAAACAACAATTAAATATTAGTGAAGTTATGATGCATATACTTTCGATGTGGAGAGGCAAAATGAGATCACAGGTCATTAGTAAGTAGTGCACAGATTTCCCAAATTGCTACATTGTCTGAAAAAAACTACTTTTTTTTCTTACCATACCTTAAGGCTGCTTTCACAAAAACTTGTTGGGGGGGGGGGGGGGGGTCGGGAAATTTTTTTGTAAAACCCTAATTTTTGTTCAAGTACCCCCCTGCCATATTCCAAAATTTTTCAAGTACCCCCCCCCCCTGCCAAAGCCCCAAATATTTCAAGTACCCCCCCCCCCCCCCCCCACCCCCGAATAAATTTTCCAAGTATTCCCCACCCGAATAAATTTTTTTGGAATACTCTTCCTGTGTGTTAACATTCCATACCAAGAACAAAACTGTACATAATACACTTAATACCAACTTTGTCCATTATATATATAATCAATTTGTATATTGTGTGTTTCATCTAACAGAATAGGAATCAAGTGATATATATTAGTGGTAATGATAATTAAGATGGCCCTATTATGATAGTAATTGTATAATTATCTTAATGAACCTGGTAATACATTTACCTTGTAAGAGCCTGATTATTGGACTGGTTTTGACGTTAGATTACAAAGGTGAATGCAGGATTTTAAACAAAGTCTCAGAATGTGTTTATTTAAATTTTTGATTTCCAAGTGGTAGCTCTCCTTCTAGATCTTGTGTATATAAACATGGTATTGTCATCATCATCATCATCATCATCAGACCCAATTTCTCCTTCAACTTCATCAGAGTTGGAACTAGCTGTATCATCATTCTCACTGTCACTGTCATCAGATGACAAATCACTCTCACTTTCTTTAGATTGATAATAGTGGCATCTTACAGCCTCAACTTTGTCTATTTTGTGCATTCCTGCCACAGCTGGAATTTCATAGTTGGGAAGGTACTTATCAAGTTCTTTCACTTTCAATTTGGAAATGTCACCGTTTCTGACAAGCCCATCCCAGTCATATTCATCAAATTTTTTTCAGCACGTTGCTCCCTTTCTTTCATTCATTCTTTTTCTTTCCCTCATAGAGGCAAGTGTTCTCTGTTGTTCTAAATTAAGGATTGCTCCCTTTAATATCTCTTTCTTGACACACAGTTTCTTGCTCAATTCGTCAAGTTTCTCAACATTTTTACTTGACACTAACCCTTTACTATACAGGTGTTTTAGTCGTGTACGGGGTTGGAAGTCATCTGGTGGTCTTTCACTACCATCATCTCTTGTTAATGGTGTTGAGAATACATCCATATAGCGTCAAAGTTTATTTATTTATCTTTATATTTACAAGTAATAGTATATTCGTGCAAAGTTGAAAAGTGTGTGCAAAAAACTTATTTTACTTTTTCTCTGTTAACTCAGCTTGTGAGATATTGTCTTCTGTTTCACATGTAGCAGACGTTGCCAATATGCTAATTTTAGGAAATATTTAGAATGTGTTATTAAAAGTTTGTGTTGAAAATTTATAATCATATCTATAGGATGAAAAAATACCTTGCACAGAAGTTTTTGATACTTGTCAAGTATGTTTTAGCGCAGGTGCATCTTTTACATTTTGATGGCAGGCTGAGATGAACCTTTTCCAACTCTTTTATTTTTTAACTTCCAAGAGCTGCAAATGTAAAATGTTGTCTGTCATATTTGTCTGTCATATAATACTAGTAAGATTTACATGAACAAACCAAAACACAGTCATGTCACAAAGAATATTTTCAGTACAGCGTAAAGGTAATTTCACACATTAAATGAACCAAATTTCAGTAGTGTACATGAAAGACACTGGTATTTTCAGACAAAAAACAATCTGTACCACTCAATTCGCCCATTTCAATTTATCATTACATTAACAGTTTATTAAAAGAAAATTAAAATTTGACTGTTTTTGTTTTTCATTCTACTAACTTGTGAGCAACTGTTGTTTGTAGCTGCTGTTTTTGTTGTTGTTGTTGTTGTTGTTGTTGTTGAAAAAGGAAGACCAACATTTTAAAAGCTTATTTTCCCATGTTTCAAAAGTCATGATGTCAATTTATTTTCAGGTACCCCCCCCCCCCCTTCAACCCATAACATTTTTTCAGGTACCCCCCCCCCCCACACACACTATCCATATATTTTCAAGTCCCCCCCCCCCTAAAATCTCCCGACCCCCCCCCCCCCCCCAACAAGTTTTTGTGAAAGCAGCCTTACAGACTAAATATTAGCACTCTTACTTTCTACAATAAATGTAGAATTACCACATTAAAAAACTATGTGAATGACTCGGTGGTTTTAATTTCACAAGTGTAAATGTATATGACTTACTATTTTCCTATAGTAAAGCATAGAGAGTAGTTAAACTAAGCGGGTTTGTGTATAACGTTGTATATTGACATTGGCGTGCGCCGAAAAACGCCCGTTTTTGTAATATAAGTCGGTTTTTAGTGGTGGACACTGCTATTTTTGAAATTGCCAGATGTTGGCCTCTCCAAAAATATAAACTTTTTAAAAAACAATTGAAAATTGGTCAACTTAAGATATACCTATAACTTTGGAGAAAGGAGTTAAAGGATTTTGAGAATGTGTGAACCTTGTATATTGACACTGGCGGGCGCCGAAAACGCCTGTGTTCAGTTATATAACTGGGGTTTCAGTGGTAAACTTTGATATTTTTGTAATTACAAGATGTTGCCCTCTCCAAAAATATAAACTATTTAAAAAACAACTGAAAATTGGTCAAGTTATGACACCTATAAAAACGGAAAGATTGAACTCATAAAACCTGTGGGCTACTGGGTAGATTATGGTGAATCTACTATACATTTGCATGGCAAGGCTACTGGGTCTGTCTGTGCACCAGCACCCTATAGAAACCAATAGACTTTACCTTCTAATATTCTCAGTGGTGATCCTTTATTTATCCTACTATGTTACAGGAGCAGTAATTTGGTTAGAGGAAAGCATGTTGTATTAAAAATATAGGAAGACCTGTGGGCTAGTCGGTAGATTATGGTGAATCTACTATCTTAGCGTCTATTAGGGCAGTTATGTAATATCTAAATATGGTATATTTGTCAGCTCAGGATGCTACTTATACACTGTTTACATCACTATAGCTGCTGGGGTTCACTGATTGGATGAAGAACCTTTTTTGCTGATTGAGAGACTTTGGCCAGACATCATTTAGTTAGAGACCACATTAGTTTCCAGACTAACTTGAAGTGTACCTCTCTCTCCTCATGCCAGGTGAGAAGCCAACTGATTAAGCTAAAGAAAACTATCACATACCTCAATGTTGTCAGAGATTCATAATAGTTGTATCTAGCAGGACCGATATTAGCTACCATCTCTTTCTTGACATTACCACCTAAAGAATCTTTAAGTCTGGTCAATTTGGAATCACGATATGGAATGTGTGTACTCTTGCCATCAACTAGAGTAGCTGAGGTTACGTTATCCAACACTGCCAAAGGCAAATTAATTTTTGTTGCTTCTTTTGAACGTTCTCCCTGAAAATTAAGATACAAAAAGCACAAAACTCTTTGAAAAGTCTATTCACTGGACAAACCATTGACTGCTTAGTATCAGTATCCAACTGTGATAAGGTCCTAAAATGTTCAAGTACTTTACTGTACAAGTGAAATACATTGTAAACTTGGAAACCAATGCTACCCCCCCCCCCCCCCCCCCCCCCCCCCCCGGTACTAATCTATCAACATGCAACATCTATGTAAACATTATCATTGTTTAATTTGTCGAATTGGCTGTAAAAAGAAACACAAATTTAAAGTGAAAACACAGTAATTAGATACTACTACTTACCTCTCTACATTCTAATGTACGGAATACAGCATGGGAATTAGAACTGTGCTCATTCATGTTAGTTGCACTGAAAAAAAAATGAACGTTCATTTTAAATTATTATATTGTCTTTATATCTCTTTTAACCATAATCGCTAATGCAAACATTGTTGGATTACAATTACATGATGTTATCAGTGGAGCTACAGGGATTTACAGGTACTAAACACGATTATGCTCTTGGTGCAGGACTAGCTTTTAATATAGCTCTGCCTGCCAGACAGCTCTTTTTAGCACAACTGAACTGATATGATAATGTTCAGAAATGCTATAGGCAATTGGCAAAGTGTCTGTCTGTCTGACTGTCTGGATCAATCATTTAATCGATTAATCATTCAACCTAATGACAAATCAATCAATAAATCGATTGATTGATCAATCGGTAAATCAATTACATGCTCGCTGATCCCTGGTGTACAACATGTGCAGACCGGGTATTTTGTGGAATGTGGGTAACTATGGGACCAAATATTTCCCTCAAAATAGGGGATGACCTTTGACCTTAGAATTTAATTATTATGCACATGTCTAATTCTAGGCAACCCAATAGGGCTGGGGATGCAGTTTTTGGTTTAAATGGTGTACTATAGAACCAATTTCATCCCCCCTCCCCTCAAAAAAATGGGGGATGATCTTTGACCAACCTCTAAATATCTCACATGGTATTTGGTGGAATGTAGGCAACTATGAGACCAAAATTTTTTCCCCAAATTTGAGGATGGAATTTGACCTACTTTCACGTATCCCATCATCTACAACTTGATGTGTACATGCAGGCGGAACGTCTCGAAACCTGTGACATATGCTGCTATACAGCTATATTTTTTAGCTTAAGATTTTTTTTACCAAAAACCACATTTTTTACCTAAATCAGACAGACAGACAGACAAGCACAGTGATGCCTATAGCACTACTGAACCTTATGTGTTCAGCAGTATTTGACTTTAAGTTGTTTCCACACATCCACACAGACAGACACTTAGCAATGCCTTTAGCTCTACTGAACCTTATCAGTTCAGCAGTATTTGACTTTAAGTTGTTTACACACATCAACAGACAGACAGACAGACACATAGACACTTAACCATGCCTCATGTACTGAACCTTATCAGTTTCGTTGTGCTAACAAAAACTACTTCATTATTGTTTTTCTAAACAACACAATGTGAAACAACAGAGACCAAGTTCATGCTTGTAATTCAATGAGAATAACAAGAAGCTTGCTTACCCAACAGTTCTGTTCTGATTACCTACATTCACCACATGCTCAATTTCTGTCACACTTTTTGTATCAAATGAGATGAGATCCTGTAAATAAATGAAACAAGTCATTGAGAATGACATAGTCCCCGCTATAATTGGGTTTTAAGGAATTATCACTACTCTGATCACGCAACATTTGTGAACCTAAAACAAACAGACTTAGATATGTTGTGTGTGCTTGTTGGACATGGAATATGCCTCCAACAATAAAGGATTGGTTGGGTATGGGGGATCATATCACAATGAAAATGGAGTCTGAGTTATGGCTTTGGACATGGAAAATTCACAAACAAAATGGCTGCCAGGCAGCCATATTGGATCGTATCACGACGAAAATGGATATGCACATGTATGTCATAGAACACTGTCCTAATACCAACTTTGAATGAGATATGTTCAAGCATGTCTGAGTTATGGCTTTGCATGGACATGAAAATTCGCAAACAAAATGGCTACCAGGCAGCCATATTGGATCATATCACAATGAAAATGGATATGCACATGTATGTCATAGAACACTGTCCTAATACCAACTTTGAATGAGATATGTTCAAGCATGTCTGAGTTATGGCTTTGGACATGAAAATTCACAAACAAAATGGCTGCTAGGCGGCCATATTGGATCGTATCATGACAACAATGAATATGCACATGTATGTCATAAAACACTGTCCTCATACCAACTTTGAATGAGATCTGTTAAAGCATGTCTGAGTTATGGCTTTAGACAGGGAAAATTCGCAAACAAAATGGTTGCTAGGTGGCCATATTGGATATCATAAAACAAATTGACGTGCATATGTATGCCATAGCATGTTGCCCCTGTACCAAGTTTGAAAAAAATCGGTCCAGGCATCTCCAAGAATCGGCTGCGGACGGACGGACGGACGGACGGACGCATGGACAGATGGAACCCAATCCATAAGTCCCTGTTCCGGACTTCGTCCGCGGGGACTAAAAAACAGTGAGAACAAATAACATTACATAAATCCATCAAATATTAAAGTTATGATTTTTCAATTTAAGTGTTTTTAAACAGATAATAATGCATATAAATATGACTTTATAGCTACATATACAGCTTTGAACGCCATGATAATACCAATGTTAAATCTACACTAGCTGAAACAGGAAATGTTTTTTTTAAAGATGTTTTGCCGGAAGTAATGACTTTCGTACTCGTAACATACACTTTCAACAATATTGAACAAACTATGGGTAAATGTATGTAGACATTTATGATATTACAATGAATACCATCAAACTGATGTTTGGGTCTGTACCCTAAAATCAATGATCAAACATGATCCTGATATCAAACAATAATGTCCCACATGCAGCTAGTGCAGTTTGCAAGTTGAAAAGTTAAACTATTTTACTCTAAATACTCACCATAACATAAACACCAGTATCTGGTCGTTTTTTCAATTCTAACATTTCCTTCTGGACTTTGGAAAGCAAATCACTGATCTTGTCCTGATAGATCTCCAAGTATGATGCTCTCACTAAATACTGTGGATTTTCTGACTGGGATATGTGTGTACATTTGTGGTCAAAGGAATCTGGAATCAAATCTCGGAGGTCTGGATCACTCCATACACCTGAAACATGATATCATACATGTACATGTAAGTTTACAATTATCATTGCTCAGATAATTTTGAGCATTTTGTATTCGTTCTCAATATTTGACATTATCTTGACAAATACAAGTTAAACTTGAGGAGTTTAACACATCAATTTCAAGATTATGGTAAATTTGCAAAATGCAACTTTTTGCTGTTATTTTTTTTTAATTAACTTTTAGGAGTCTGTTGAAAAAATGCATCAAAACTCTTTATGAAATTTATTCAATCATTCTGATTAATAGCATTGCATCCTTACAATAAGTTATTGATTAATAACTGACCTTCCATAGTAAACGTCTTGCCCATACCAATCTGTCCGTATGAAGATATTGTACCATTTAAGTCCTCTAGTACAGAGCCAACTAGAACACGGAATCTCTCGTCGTACAATCCTCTTTGTATAAAGCTGAAAAATTCATTAAAATAGAGAAGTGATTCAGGTATGTACATTTATAACTATCAAATTAAATGATGGTACATGAAGCTAAGTGAAAGTTTGTGCATATAATCAATGGTGGTAAAACTAGTTCTGATTAGTGGCTGGCAGTATCACGAGAAACCAACTTGGTAATAACAGCTTCCGGAAAACTTTCGGAAATTCTATTCCACTTTGGAAAGGTATCTTTTTTTGATTGATAAAGGGTTAATAGATATGCTGCTCACTGTAGACATATCAAATCATGACATAAACTTGCATTTGACACTTTCATTTTCAAAATTAACCCATGTAAAAAGTTGCCATTTGGCCAAAAAATTTCCCATTTTTTTGGTATTTGCCAAAATATTGGCCAATATTTTGAGACTTCCCAAAATATTGGCCAATATTTTGAGACTTCCCAAAATATTGGCCAATATTTTGTGAGTTTATCAATATATTGGCCAATATTTTTGGAGTCTGCCAATATATTGTCCAATATATTTTCAGCTCTCAATATATTTTTCCCCTATAAATGTATTGGCCAATATATTGGTTCCTTTTTAGCACAACTGAACGATTCAATAGTGCTATAAGCATGGCAAACTGTCTGCCAGTCTGTCTGTGTGTGTGTGTGTGTTTGTGTGTGTGTGTGTAAACAACTTAAATTCAAAAACCGCTAGGACCGATTGCTTTGATATTTGGTGGTCATGTTACTTCTGGTGTCCAGTTGGGAAATTGTTCAAATGAAAATGATTGCATCAAATATGTGATTTTGGGTCAGAAAATGGGATTTTTGGTAAAAAAATTTCAACTCCAAAAAAGACTGGGTAGATTGGCCTGAAATTTGGTGGGAACAGTTTTGGAGGCTAGTATATTCAGATTTGTTCATGACATGATGATTCAAAAGACATGATGATGCAAATTATATTGTCAGTTATATGCAAAGTAGTTGTAAATGTGAATTTTGGTCAAAAATTTATATCTCAAAAAGTACATGGTCAGTGAGACCATGGATGTCTCACTAATACATCCATGGTGAGACTGAAACTTGGTGAGATGTTTCTAAAAGTGTTATTCTGCAGATTTTCTTAAAATATTTTGACACAATTGGCCCTAGCAACCATTACCATGGTTGGAAATACAGCTGAAAGTAATTCTTTCTTGTTTATTTACTATCCAAAATTCTATGTTCCCCACTTCCTAGTTGCTGCAGTGTTGGAAGCTTCCTCAACAGAATTTCCACCATGAACTCTTGCTTTGACAGTAATATATATATATATATATATATATATATATATATATATATATATATATATATATATTATATTTTTTTTTTTTTTTTTTTTTATTTTTTTATTTTTTTTTTTTTTTGGGGGGGGGTTTGCAAAACTTCATTGCTCTGAGCAGATCAATTGAATGAGTGTTTGTGACTGACCTATTGAACTTTCTTGTAACAATAACAATGACCATTACACATATACAAGGTATACTGACAAGCCAAATACTCAGCAATTTTACATACCATATGGAATATAAAAAGAAAAAATGTTTGATACAATTTACAAAGCACAAAAATTCTTGAAATATTCTCAAGAAGAACTACAGTTCTTTTTCTAACCATGGTGAAGAGTTAACAATGAGAAATGGCACACACATACACATGTCGAAAAAAGACCATGATGCATAAATGTAATATTGAAACATCTAACTTAATTTTATCATTTTACTTCATAAATTTATCTTTATCTCAGTCCCTTCCCAAGACAAAGTTTCTATTTTGAAATTTCCCTCCCCAACAGAATTACCTTTCACCCCACAAATCATAAACACCAGTTTTTTCCCAAAAATGTACTAAAGCATTTTTCCAGTTAGTTTTTATGATCTTTCCCACACATAGTTCATCATATACTGTCACAATCCATTCACCCTCCATAAGGCAGTCATTACAGCTTTAACCTGAAAAACAAAGAAAAGAGTTTGCATTAAAACTTGCATTACATAACTGAATATAGACACAACTGCCCTATTTAAAGAGGATTATGGCTAATCTATGCAAATGCGGGAAATTCAAACTGCTGTCATGTGTACAGTGCACTAGCTTCTTCCAGGGTCTTGTTTTCAGCATTTTTTCTGTGCTTCGGGAAACACACAGGTCATGTATCATGTATAAATTGTTTGTGAATGTCAATGAAAAGTTTATAGATTTCATCACAAAATAACACAGATGTTATTAATGATTACTGGGGCAAAGAATACATTTTCATTCAACCCTGTGAGATGCTTTGGATAATTGGTACAAACATACAATTTATAAATGGCTCCAATTATATCCATATGATGATTGAAGGCTTTTTGAAAAAAAATCTTCATTCTCATTATGTTAATTGAAATTTTTTTGTAGTAAGGTTTTCTTCTCAACAATGTGTTTCTGATAGGTGGGACACAATCAAGGGCAAAAGCCTGAGGTCTAGCTAAAGTCATCTCCACATTTCGATGATATAAATAACAGCTGATCAGAGAAGGTAGTTGACAGCTAATACAGAGAACAGTGGCTTTAGTGGTCTGAGGTAAAAATAACCACAATGGATCAACCAAAATGTGTGAATGACAATGTCTACACATTCATCAAACTCACAATTACCATACATGTATATACAGTAGTGAGATTATATACCATCATGACTGAGCATAGAACCTAGATAGACATCCCATCGTATAGACTGAGTAACTGAAAAAGGCATTCAGATACAAGAACCTTTCTCTTGACATGCTTCAAGGGAAATGTTCCAAGCTTTAGTTGCCTTTTTGTGAGAAATCAATTTGAAACTAAGTATAAGAGGTATCACCAGTCTGAACTTGGAATATGCTATGTGGGCTAGCTAAAATGCAACCACAGACAGTACAGCATGGGGTCACAATATCACATCACTAGTAGTGATATGAATCATACTTCACAAAGCACAGACAAAAGAAACAGTTCACACCATATACACAGAATAAGAAAAGATATGCATAGAATTGCAAACTGGTTGCTATACAAACACTAAGATGTAATCCTCAGTAAGAACACAAACATTATAACCAATGTATGTTAATGTGCATATCCTAGAGGTCATGGGTTATTGAATACTAGATTACCATGTGTGCACACATTGCTCAACCCACAAAATAGAAATTAGCTCTAAGGAAAATTTCAACTTTTGCTAGACACTTTGGGCTAATTACTGGCAACCTTTGGTAGCCATCATAGTGAGAAAAATAGCCAGAGGGGTCTAGCATATATTTTATGGACACAGGTGATCCACTGCCTATGCTAGAAGTTTCAGTTTTTACCTGTAAAAATGGGTTGGGGTCACATCCTTCCAAGAGTAAATGAAGGTTTGATAAGGAAGCACCTCTAAAGCAAACAACAAAGACTGCTACACTTTAATTACTAGTAGTTCACAGACAACTAAGTTCTTAGTTGTCTGTGATTATAGTTCAACACTTTGAGAAAACAAATGAAATGCAAGGCCACAGTAGAATGCTTACTGTTCGCCACACGTTTTGGACAATGACATGTTACCATAAAATACCATCTTCACTTGAAAATCAACCATTCTGTTGCGGCCCCACACTTTGCCATTGCAAAACATGTGACATACAATGTCAATGCATGGTATTGGTAGTCTACACTGTGCCAACACCATATGTGCACCTACTTACGGGTAAAAAATCGTGCAACATCGAACAACAGTTTTGAGATTGTAGTAAAAAAGTTTGTGGAGTCTGGAAATTGAGTAGCAAATCATCTTTGGTCGGCATAGACAGAGGGCCTTAGAGACCACCTGCTTTATTATATGGTGGTCTGTGTCTAGTCAACACAGCGACTTTAATAGCGAATGAAACTACATTTGATTAAGATCAACAGTTATTTCTTGTCAAAAATACACCCTAGAAATGGGACAGAAGAAAGGAAGTACCATAGATGGATCTTTGAGCAATTAATTACTCCAAGGATGGATGTAAAATTTCCAAATTTCTATTGATGATAACATTCACAACAACAGAAATCAACTTTCCAAAATGATAGAGCTACACTTACCACAATCTCGGACTTTCCCTTTCACTTCCACTCTGTATCAAAGTGAAATTTCCACTGAGGCAAGTTTTCCTTCTTTCCATTGACGTGCTATACGATGTTAAGCGTTTGTAGACTAGAACATGACGCGACGATTTTCGATCAAGCACTAGTATGCTGCTTTTGCAGATTATGACATGAAGACTGTGATAATCTCAGGATATTTTATCATGATTACGTAACACTGTCAGGTCGTTAAATCATATTTGGAAAATGCTCATTTGCATACTATTTACATATTTTGTATTATGATGGGCATGTTTTATAACCAATGACAGTGTGCTAATTATTTCCAAATGTAGCATTCATGCCATTTGTTAACAAAGCATTCAGCACAGCCAGTGTTTCTTGTCCGTGACAAAATGCAAATTTTTAAAAATTAATTTGAAAACAACATTTGGGGAATGTCCGGTAACTATAGCCATAAAATATACTTTTCAGCCCTATACACATATCTGAGTAAGAAAAAATTTCAATGGTGCACCCATGAAATATTAAATACATTGTATGTCAGAAATGATGTGACTTGCTTCACTTACAGATACATTTATATGATCATGCAAGAGAGACAACTTGAGGTAGAAAGGGGCAGGGTTTGGTGTCACATTGTTACACACAGATCGAACCACAGACAAGGAGCACATGTGTTCCTTGTCTGTGACAGAACATACTTGTATTGAAGCCAAGCTGCAAGGTGACCGTTACAATGTTGTGTTATCACAGTGAGTGCAAAAGTAAAGTACATACAGACATTGCTACAATCTGAATACAAGGGTGACTGTCACTCTTTTGTCATGTTAATAAATTTCAACAAAGAACAAGAGTTTAGGGATATGCCAGGTAGTGGGTTATACTTCCATGATTTTTCCAAGCAAATCGATAGTTATTTAGTTTACCATTCACCAACAGCTATTCAGATTGTCAGTAGATTTCAGCAAATTGCCAATATTTTTGTGATGTTTCCTCATAGTACCAGATACATGGTCAAAATATTCATCTTTCAATCAGCAATCAGAATCAAAATAAGTCCTCTCTAGGACAAATGAAAATTTTTTGTTGTCAAAGTGATATTCACTGGTAACAGGTAAATGTTACCACTATCACTGATCACAGGCAAACCCTTCCCTAAGTTCCGATGCAAAATGTTTAGTAGTTCTCCAACCCCAATCCTGAGAATTTATCCAGAGATATTACATATAGGACACAATCACAATGTGTATAAACTCTGTACATTATTAGAAGAAACTGTCAACATTCATTGGTTTTGTATTAAAACAAACAGAATGCTGCATGTCTGAGATACCTTTAAGATTTAAACTATTTCTGGTTATGAGTAAATCACACAAGATGGTCCACATACGGCGAGCCGTTGTAGTTGAACATGGAGCATAAGCTTGTGGCCATCTTGAACATGGACCCATTGGCTTAGTACGTGGCCATCTTTTAAAATGAGCTGTAAAAAATGTCAAGTCTCGAGCTTTACTGGGATTAAAAACACACAACAGTGCAGTGCCTGGCTTTGAAAGGGAGCTATTAGTTGTGTTTGAAAAGTAAAACTGCAATTAAGTAATGAGTTTAAAATATAATGAATAAAGAGGTATGTAATGGTACACAAAGTACCTACATGTAAAACATTAAACTGAGACACAGTCCCTCCACCCACCTGGAGGGACTGGGTGTGACTAAGACCATGAACTGAGCCAAAAATAGCCACCCGAGACCAGTCTCGGTTTGCATATGAACTGCAGTCCCAGATTGAAAAAAAAGTCTATCTGAGAATAGTTTCAGTTCAAAAAAATTCATGATATCACACTACATGTATACTATATTGAGACTGAAAATTTACCAAAGATTGTAATGACAACAAACATTACAAGTAGCATAGATGCATCCCTAATACATCCATGCTATAAAACAAAACAAAGGCTTAGTAAACTACACATACAGATCACATGATAACTACACAAAAGAAAGAGTTGACACCATATACACAGAATAACAAAAGATATGTATGGAAAAACTTCCATGGTTAGAGTGTTTAATATGTTCTTAGGATTTCAATACTTGTTTGTGTTAAAGTATTGTAATCAATGTTGCCTAGGCAACATTGATTACAATACTTTAACACAAACAAGTATTGAAATCCTAAGAACATATTAAACACTCTAACCATGGAAGTTTTTTTGCCATTTGAGACTGGCAAACTGAGACTAGTCTCAGATGGCTATTTTTTTGCAACTGAGACTCTCAGTTCATGGTCTAAGTCTAACATTTTAAGTACCTTTACATACCTCGACTAAAACATGTTACAAGTAGTAAATTTTGTAACTTTGGGGACAAAATGGTAAAATTGTTTAAAGAAAACCAATATATTGACCTATACATTCATTTAGGAAAAATATATTGGGCAGTTTATTTGAGAGCTGAAAATATATTGGCCAATATATTGGCAAACTCACAAAATATTGGCCAATATTTTGGGAAGTCTCAAAATATTGGCCAATATTTTGGGAAGTCTCAAAATATTGGCCAATATTTTGGCAAATACCAAAAAATTGGGCAATCTTTTGGCCAAATGGCAACTTTTTACATGGGTTAATTTTGAAAATGAAAGTGTCAAATGCAAGTTTATGTCATGATTTGATATGTCTACAGTGAGCAGCATATCTATTAACCCTTTATCAATCAAAAAAAGATACCTTTCCAAAGTGGAATAGAATTTCCGAAAGTTTTCCGGAAGCTGTTTAATATGTCTATGACTGCTCCCAATCATCCAGGTATGAAGTTAATAACAAAGTAATTACAATCTATCATGATACTGGAATTGTTGTACGGTTGTTTTTGAATGGCAAGGGTTTCATGACGTACTATCCTAGACACTTCTTCAGGCCAACATGATCTCATGGCAAATGGTTTATATGACACCTGACGGAGTAGAATTGTCATGTGATGATGAGAACCCAACACAAGTCTACTCCAGATGTCACCCAACCATCATCTGTCATTAGATCATCAGTTGGCCTGAAGAAGCATCCAGGATAGGATGTGAAACTGTTGTCATTCAAAACAACAGCAAGTCAAGTATATAGATTTCAATTACTTTGTGACACACTTGGCAAGTTATATTTGAGGATGGCCTTTGACCTACTTTCACGTATCCCATCATCTACAACTTGATGTGTACATGCAGGCGGAACATCTCGAAACCTGTGACATGCTGCAGTACAGCTATATTTTTTAGCTTAAGATTTTTTTACCAAAAACCACATTTTTTTACCTAAATCACACAGACAGACAGACTGACTGACAGACACTTAGTGATGCCTATAGCACTACTGAACCTTATCTATTCAGCAGGATTTGACTTTTAAGTTGTTTACACACATCCACAGACATATAGACAGACAGACAGATAGACAGACAGAGATAGACAGACACATAGACACTTAACCATGCCTCATGTACTGAACCTTATCAGTTTAGTTGTGCTAACAAAAACTACTTCATTATTGTTTTTTCTAAACAACACAATGTGAAACAACAAAGACCAAGTTCATGCTTGTAATTCAATGAGAATAACAAGAAGCTTGCTT
This sequence comes from Glandiceps talaboti, assembly GCF_964340395.1. Taxonomy (NCBI): domain Eukaryota; kingdom Metazoa; phylum Hemichordata; class Enteropneusta; family Spengelidae; genus Glandiceps; species Glandiceps talaboti. The sequence continues at coordinate 33,032,805 of NC_135549.1, read as the reverse complement.
ACCCAACAGCTCTGTTCTGATTACCTACATTCACCACATGCTCAATTTCTGTCACACTTTTTGTAACAAATGACATGAGATCCTGTAAATAAATGAAAAAAACAGTGAGAACAAATAACATTACATAAATCCATCAAATATTAAAGTTATGATTTTTCAATTTAAGTGTTTTTAAACAGATAATAAATTTTTAATACATATAAATATGACTTTATAGCTACATATACTTTGGTTTTACACCTTTGAACGCCATGATAATCGCAATGTTAAATCTACACTAGCTGAAACAGGAAATTTTTTTTTTTAAAGATGTTTTGCCGGAAGTAATGACTTTCGTACTTGTAACATACACTTTCAACTATATTGAACAAACTATGGGTAAATGTATGTATACATTTATGATATTACAATGAATACCATCAAACTGATGTTTGGGTCTGTACCCTAAAATCAATGATCAAACATGATCCTGATATCAAACAATAATGTCCCACATGCAGCTAGTGCAGTTTGCAAGTTGAAAAGTTAAACTATTTTACTCTAAATACTCACCATAACATAAACACCAGTATCTGGTCGTTTTTTCAATTCTAACCTTTCCTTCTGGACTTTGGAAAGCAAATCACTGATCTTGTCCTGATAGATATCCAAGTATGATGCTCTCACTAAATACTGTGGATTTTCTGACTGGGATATGTGTGTACATTTGTGGTCAAAGGAATCTGGAATCAAATCTCGGAGGTCTGGATCACTCCATACACCTGAAACATGATATCATACATGTACATGTAAGTTTACAATTACCATTGCTCAGATAATTTTGAGCATTTTGTATTCGTTCTCAATATTTGACATTATCTTGACAACTACAAGTTAAACTTGGAGTTTAACACATCAATTCAAGATTAAGGTAAATTTGCAAAATGTAACCTTTTTGCTATTTTTTTTTAAATTAACTTTTATGAGTCTTGAAAAAAAATGCATCAAAAATCTTTATGAAATTTATTCAATCATTCTGATTAAAAGTGTTGCCTCTTTACAATTTGTTATTGATTAATAAAAACAGTAGCAAGAACTCACAAAACTAAGCTGTGTACTAGGAACTGGAACATTACATATTATACAGACTTACATATTCTCCTGAAAGGTCCTGACATAAGCAAAGACGATCCCACCATTTAATTCAACAAATAATTGATATGTTAAATAACTGACCTTCCATAGTAAACGTCTTGCCCATACCAATCTGTCCGTATGAAGATATTGTAACATTAAAGTCCTCTAGTACAGAGTCGTCTACAACACGGAATCTGTCGTCGTACAATCCTCTTTGTATAATACTGAAAAATTCATTTAAATAGAGAAATGATTCAGGTCTGTACATCCGCATGTATAACTATCAAAACAAGTCATTGAGAATGACATAGTCCCCGCTGTGATTGGGTTTTAAGGAATTATCACTACTCTGATCATGCAACAACACTAAATTGTGAACCTAAATCAAACAGACTTAGATATGTTGTGTCTGCTTGTTGGACATGGAACATGCCTACAACAATAAAGGAAAGGTCGGGTATGGGGGATCGTATCACAACGAAAATGGATATGCACATGTATGTCATAGAACATGTACTGTCCTAATACCAACTTTGAATGAGATCTGTTCAAGCATGTCTGAGTTATGGCTTTGGACATAGAAAAATCACAAACAAAATGGCTGCCAGGCGGCCATATTGGATCGTATCACAACAACAATGAATATGCACATGTATGTCATAGAAGACTGTCCTAATACCAACTTTGAATGAGATCTGTTCAAGCATGTCTGAGTTATGGCTTTGGACATGGAAAATTCGCAAACAAAATGGCTGCCAGGCGGCCATATTGGATCGCATCACAACAACAATGAATATGCGCATGTATGTCATAGAACACTGTCCTAATACCAACTTTGAATGAGATCTGTTCAAGAATGTCTGAGTTATGGCTTTGACATGGAAAATTTGAAAACAAAATGGCTGCCAGGCAGCCATATTGGATCGTATCACGATGAAAATGGATATGCACATGTATGTTATAGAACACTGTCCTAATGCCAACTTTGAATGAGATCTGTTCAAGCATGTCTGAGTTATGGCTTTGGACATGGAAAATTCACAAATAAAATGGCTGCCAGGCGGCCATATTGGATTGTAACATGACAACAATGAATACGCACATGTATGTCATAGAACACTGTCCTAACACCAACTTTGAATGAGATCTGTTCAAGCATGTCTGAGTTATGGCTTTAGACAGGGAAAATTTGCAAACAAAATGGCTGCTAGGTGGCCATATTGGATCGTATCATGAAACAAATTGACGTGCATATATGTATGCCATTGTATGTTGCCCCTGTACCAAGTTTGAATAAATCGGTCCAGGCATCTCCACGAAACGGCTGCAGACGGATGGACGGACGGACGGACGGACGGACGGACAGACAGAACCCAATCCATTCGTCCAGCAGGGACTAATAAAATGATGGTACATGTAGCTAAGGGCAAGTTTGTGCATATAATCAATGGTGGCAAAACTAGTTCTGATTTGTGGCTGGCCTCAGTTCAGTAGTGTGGTGCGGTACCGTCATCAACTATCTTTGTTTTGTAAAAAATTGCCTTCTTTATTAGTTGAAACACGATTTTCAAAGCATTTTACATTTGTACGTGTTTGCTGTTGTTTCACGTTGACCATGGCCACACACGAAAATTTAATAAATTGATCGTGAACCCCAGAACTTTTACCGATTTAAAAACACTGATTATGTTCATCTTTACATGTGGTATACTTGATACCTCATGCTGTAGGTCATCATAGCTGATAGGTGGTAATACTTTTCTTTACAATGGGGAAGAAGTCACAATGGAAATTGTTGACTCCATAAGAGATGAGGTGCAACTTACCATTGGTGAATTTTACTATAATTCTATTTTCTGTAAATCATTCATTTATTGTACTTGTATTTTCAGAACTTGTTGGCATTTTAAAGTGATATTTCATAAACTATTGTGTAATGAAGCTCATATTTGTCATATACATGTATGTTTAACTTACTAATTGCTCGTATAATTTTGAACAGATGTCGTCCAGAAAAAAAAAAACATGTTCAGCTCTTCATTGGCAGACAAACAATTGAATTCATACATAAACCCCTCAGTGATGGTGATTTTATGCCAAAACATTACACATATTCTGTGATTATCTATTGTATGGAGCACTCATTGTCCCTGAAAATCACAGATTCATAGACAGCAAGGGGTAGTTACCAGACAGTCACAATGTATACAAACTTATAGACATGAGGCACACAAGATGTACATGTTCCTTCAAAGAAACCATGCAACTTCCTAGTAATTTGTAAATATTATACTCAACTGCTGGCAAATAATAATATGTTGCCAGAATTAAAGTATGGGTCAAATAAATCCCTGTGAACTGTTTTTTCAATACATGTTTTTTGACACAGGATTAGAACTCATTTTATCAGAATGTTTGAAGGCTTTAGATGCAAAGTAGTCCCAGGTGAAGTTGCGGTTATGTATCTGCACTGTTGACATAAGATGAGGCATATTATCATAAGGTTGTTATATTATCTGAGTATATATGAATTGGTCTAATTCAAACATTAAATTAGTGGGTTTGCAAACATCATTTTTTTACCCGAGTGGTTTTCTAATGTTGATGTCCATTTCAATCACTCCTTCATGCCCTTCAGCAATTTCTTCCTGGTTCATTGGTTGACGACTAACCACCACCACTTCCTCTGACTGAAAAACAAAATGATCAATATGTTTCTGATTAGAGAAATAAATACCAAGGAAAAGTGTAATTATTATATGTACTTAGATGTCACCCCCCCCCCCACTATTTTTCTTTCTTCATTCAAGGAAAATAAGAGTGACCTAAGGGGCTTTGTCACTTCAAGTACTAGCTAAATGGGTAGTGACAACCCTTCGGTCACAAGTATTTTCTGGCTGAATGAAGAAAAAAGAAAAAAGATTGGGAATTAATATAAATCTTATTTTCCCCATGTTCCAACACTTAGATTTTTCTAGCCTTTTGATATGTTGTTCAGCATAAAATTCGAGTAAGATGCACTAAAAATAATTTCTGTTGCAATGATGTCTGGGTCAAACCTTATTTTGACTGGACTATATAGTTTGGTATGAACTACATGTCTTCTTATCATAAAAAAAAAATCTGTGTTTGTCTTTCACTTTTTCTCTGATATCCATGACTGTCACCAAGTTTAATACATGAAACCTCCTTTTGTCTTGCTAAATTTTTGTTTTACGCCATAAATTACCAAGAATGGAATATATTCCAAGGTGAACACAATATCACTCGGGATTCTTGGAGAATATATTATATGAATGATTGATAAACTAAATTAGAAACACAAAACTTGAAACCGCACTTTGCACTATACTTGAACCATGTGAAATACAATTATCACTGTGAGTATATTATAGCTGTTAACAAAGACAAACTTGAAAGGCACTGTAACAAATGGATAACAATACACCATCTTATTATGCAAAACAAGAGAACTATTGTAAACAACTGAAGTTACCAATAAAATCTTATAAATATAAAAAAAAAAAAAACTTGTTTTATGATGATCTACTAAAGGGCTACTTACTCTAGCCAGGACTTGTATAGTACAGACACAGTGTGTGCAAAGCTATCAGGAAAATTAGATTTTACATCTCCCCCATGTCATATTGAATCCTGTTTTTCCCAAACAGTATTAACTTGTGTACAAACAACTATCACTTTAGAGAAAGTCAGGATTAAATTGAGTATCCTCATTGAGTGACTATATACTTTGAGTAAAATTTTATCAGCAAATATCATAAGGTGGACAACATAGCCAGTAGTAAGTGAATTGAATTACTAGTATCTAGTTCTGAAACAGTTGTAGTACAGAAAACTTTTTGATGACATTTTTTAATTTCTATTTTGAAATCGAGGACATTCATCACATTTCATTATTCAAACCTGTTCAAAAACATTTTCATTAAAAGTACCAGTTTGCTTAATGAAGAGAGGGGAGTTTGAGTCAATGCCATTATCAAACTTAACATTTATGAACAGAATTATGAACAAGTGAATGCATAACATCAAGTGGCCAAGTCATTTTCTAATAATATACACTGCAATAAAGGAATTAGAAATAAGGGCAATTTCCAAATTTAAGGGTATTTTGAAAATTTTTAGACAGGGGTGTGCCGCCCATGCTGAAAACATCGACCCATGTATGATGTATAAGGCAAAATGAAGATGCATTGTTAGGGACTTTTTGAGGAAAATCTTCCACTTGGTCACCTTTTTCTGATGCCGCGTGGGAATTTTTCTAAAGCATGAGGTTGTTGCCAAAGTTATAGACCAATGATTCATAAATTGACCCATGTCTAGGGATTCTTTCCTGAAAATGACTCATTTGGACAGCAAACACTGTAGACCTCTCTGTATGGGAATAACCCTCTCATTCAGTTTAGTTTGTAGCAGTTTGTGTTTTCACGTTCAAGGCCCAGTTACACGATGCAACTCACGAAGCAATTCATCGCATGCGACAAGGCTAGCAACTGCAACAGAACGCATACACGAAGCAACTAGTTGCATGGTAAGTCGCAAGTCGCAAGAGCTAACTGCTGCACTTGCGTAGATATATAAAAGTTACAGGTCATAGAGGTCAAGTCTTCTAGTTGCATGAATTTGGTAGAAATGCCATAAAATTGCTAATATTTACCAATTAAATGACTGAAAATTTGTTGAGGTATCGATAGTAAAACCATATTCAATTGAAAGTTTGTTTAGGGCGATGGTGATCCTTCCGACGTCACTACTTGCATTCAAGTTGGAAATAAAATGATATTCAGCAGAGATCAAGCATTCATAGACGTTGTATACTATTGATAAGTGGTAATCATGGTGATAAATCAAAAAGACTTTCCAAATAGAATGTTTACACTAAAAACATGGCGGCCATAACATTGAACGTCATTTAACACATCGGTACATTGTATATGTCAAAGGTTATTACTTGCGACACAATGATGTGGTTACATGGTGCAACTCATGAAGCAACTTGCGACAAGTCGCAGAAAAACTGACATGTCGGTTTCCTTGCTACACACCTAGTGACATCACAAGACCCTATGACGGAGCGAGTACATGATGCAATTCGTTGGTGCACTGCTCGTCGAGTTGCATCCTGTAACTAGGCCTTAAGATCCTAGCAGTGTCACAAGTCAATCATTCACAATTGGTTGATGGCAAGAATTCCGGGGGGGGGGGGGGGGGGGGTATACTGGTGGGCAATGGGTACACATGTACCCTGGTGGACAAATATTACAACCACAAACTTTACAAAAATTCAAATAATAGGGGTCAATAGTCTACATTTTAGCCAGCAAAAGGGGTCAAATGTCATGAGTTTTGAACACTTTTGATACACTTTCATGTTACATATACATGCTTTAATCACCGCTAGTTCATTGGCTGCCCAGGGCCAGGGAGAGGGGCATCTACCTCTGATAAAGATGACCTAAACAACCTATGGAAACAACCTTGTTCATATGGGGTCAAAAGTCATAAGTGTATTCAAAGAGGTGGGTCATATCTCTACATAATGCTTTAAAAATCAAGACTCAAAAGTCTACATGAGTTGAAAAAGTTGGGTGGGTCAAAACCGTGGTACATACAAATATACCCTTTTTAAATACGTAATTCTTTTTTGATTTGCTTTGTTGGTTTTGTGTTTTGTTTTTTGTGCCTTTGTCTTTATTCTCATCTGAAAACTTAGTATGAGGCAGTGTTCTCCCCAGGATTTTGTCACAAGAGGGGGTAATTCTTGCTGAGCAGAGCAAAGCACTAAAAGCGCGCAACACTCTGGGGTTGAAATTAGCATCTTGAAATGGTGGCGTTTGGTGGCACTTTTTTTTAGCCATTTTAACCCACTTTAATCATGTGAATTTCAACACAACTGAAGTGTCAAAGTGAGTTTTTGATATCTTAATGTTTAAATAGTGACAGAATTAAGCCAAATTTACCTGTGTCAAAAAATTAGTTTTTTAATAGTTTGTCCTAAATAGTTGGCAATGCTCAAATAGCTCTTTTTAACACAAATGCTGAAAGAGTGTAACAAAACAAAATAAAAAAATTGTAGCAAATTTCAAGATGTTTCAAGACAGTTGTAGTGTTTACTACAAAATGAAATCCATTTTCAAAAGCTTCATTGCATCATCACCATACCACTACCAAAACAAACAAAAGTCCAACACATAAGGGTGAAGATAACTTTGCCTTTATGCATAACAGCTGAGTAACTTCTGTTCTCCTCAGAGGAGAAGAGAAGACATGTTGACTGTTTGAAAGCTATAGAATGAATGACAAGTTTGAAAAAAGTATGCATGAATGTGATTCGCACAAAGTTTGACATTAGTAGCCGCTTTACCGAGATATTTGACTTTCCAAAATGGCGACCATGAGATCGTAGCAAAACTGTAAGAGAAGTAAATTGTTTTGCCCCATTTGTTGAAAAAAAATATTCAATTCATTTTTTTTGTCAAAACTTGCAAGGAGGCACCAAGAATTTACTAGAGGGCACTGCGCCCCTGTTTCCTTGTTCAGGGAGAAGACTGTGAGTAACATACAACCAGCTGGTAAAACCATGCTGAAGTTTGCCACATGGAATATATATGGTAGCCTTGAATGCAAACTTAATGATAAAAACTTCTTAAATACTGTGAACAATTTTGATTTTATCAGTTTTGTTGAAACAAAAACGATCATTGACTCTGAGATCGAAATCCCTAAATACAGCTACTTTCATTCATATAGAAAGAAAAATTATAAAAAACGCTTGTGCACACTCTGGTGGAGTTGGCATTCTATTACAGAAGCATAATTATATCAACATGGAATAAGGCAAATGGAAAGCAGCTGCAGAATTTATTTGGACCCTTCTTGATAAAAACATTTTTAATCTAGACGAAAATATTTTTGTTTAGTTTGTATATGAGTCCTCAAGGCTCCAGCATCTTCAAATGGAAAGACGCAAATTTGTATCAGCTACTAGAAAAAGATGTTATAAAATATTATAAGTTTGGACCGATCATCCTGATAGGTGATTTCAATGCCTGTACTAAAATGGAAAATGATAAAGTGATCCATCCAAACCTGAACTATTACTCATCAGCAGCTTCCATAGACTTTAAACCAAGACAGTCACAGGACATTACAAAAAAAAACCCAATATGGTGAATTACTTCTTTATCTGTGTGTATTGACTCCTCAGAAATTGTAATTCTAAATGGTCGTTGCCCTGGTGACTCTATGGGTAAATTTCAATGTCACCAAACAAAAGGTAGTAGTACAATAGATTATACATGTACCATTGTCAGTCATAGTCTGTTCAGTAGGATTGATCCACTGTTTTCTGTGTTCAGCCACTGAACCTGGTTTTTATCTGATCATTGCCAAATGTTATTTACATTGCAGACTAACATACTACAAGATGATAAAGTTACACCTAATTCTACAGAAGATGACTCGAATAACTATATTGTCAATCCAACTTTTCATACATATGGGATTACAACCTCAAAATATTATTTCTACAATGCATTACAGAGCCAGGAGGTAAGTCCAATAGTCAGGACGCCAACCTGGAAGGGGGGTTAAGGGGGGTTACCCTGGTGGACAAAAATTACAACCACAAACTCATTCTTTTTTCCATTTATTATTATTATTATTTAAACTTTATTACAGACCCATAGTCCAGAGAAGAACAAAAACATACTACAAGACAGTTTAATTTTTACCTAACAGACAAATACACACAAAAAATATGACAAAGGGTATTCAGTGTTTTATTTAAGGGCGGTAAGTAGGTAAAATCTACCGGGGTTCCCATATCATTTTACCGGGGTTTCCCACCTAAACTATGATACATTGCATGGGAAGCACTACCAGTTTTACCTCTTTCCCCCTTTCTGTTACCGGGGTTCCCAAACCTTAGCAAAAACACTGGGTATTATTTTAAAAGAAAAAAATAAATATAAAATCTTCAACCATTGGGCCTAAAGCCCACCAAACCATACATCACATGTAACAACATGATTAATCAGAACATTTTGACTGTCAAAAAGATGTAACATAAACCTAAATGCCGCCCTTCTTCTCAAAACAGAGAGAGAAATAACTGAATTGAAAACAAACATTCTAGATGCACTGGCAGAACTTGGAAGTCCTATCGGCCTCCGGAACGTATAGTTGTGACAGACAATTTACACACTATTTACATTGAAGTCACACCATAAATGGTTTCCAGAAATGTTATTACAAAACACTGTGAGGAGACGCAGTTTCATCGATATAGTACATGCAGAAAACTTTCTCAATACCACAAAGTGCTCTACGCTGTTTCAAAATATCCCGATTGTCTTTCAGGTCATCAGTAAAAACGTGTCCCAAGTAATTAAAACTTGATATGAATTCAAGAATATTCCCACAAAGGTTGATCGGGGGAATGACAGACAGTTTTGTGGATGCTTAATGTATACACGTTTAGATTTTCTAGCATTATAAATGATATAATGATCATCAGCATATTGTTCACAGAGATTAATAAGTTTCCTGAGGCCTGTGATAGATGGACAGATGAGACACATATCGTCCGTATATGACAAATTATTAATTGCAATTCCACCCATTTCACAACCAACCCTGAGACAGTGACCTGTTAAGTGAATCAACATAAACATTGAAAAGAAATGGGGATAAGATTCCCCCATTTATGTCACATTGTCCACTGTAATAGTTAGGCTGCTTTCACAAAAACTTGTTAGGGGGGGGTCGGGAGATTTTAGGGGGGACTTGAAAATATATGGGTAGTGTGTGGGGGGGTACCTGAAAATAAATTGACATCATGACTTTTCAAACATGGGAAAATAAGCTTTTAAAATGTTGGTCTTCCTTTTTCAACAACAACAACAACAACAACAACAACAACAACAACAACAACAACAAACAGCAGCTACAAACAACAGTTGCTCACAAGTTAGTAAAATGAAAAACAAAAACAGTCAAATTTTAATTTTCTTTTAATAAACTGTTAATGTAATAATAAATTGAAATGGGCGAATTGAGTGGTACAGATTGTTTTTTGTCTGAAAATACCAGTGTCTTTCATGTACACTACTATCTACTGAAATTTGGTTCATTTAATGTGTGAAATTACCTTTACACTGTACTGAAAATATTCTTTGTGACATGACTGTGTTTTGGTTTGTGGTTATCACAATGATATGTAACTTTTTCATGTAAATTCTTACTAGTATTAAATGACAGACAAATATGACAGACAACATTTTACATTTGCAGCTCTTGGAAGTTAAAAAAGAGTTGGAAAAGGTTCATCTCAGCCTGCCATCAAAATGCAAAAGATGCACCTGCACTAAAACATACTTGACAAGTATCAAAAACTTCTGTGCAAGGTATTTTTTCATCCTATAAATATGACATAAACTTTTAATAACACATTCTAAATTTTTCCTAAAATTAGCATAATGGCAACGTCTGCTACATGTGAAACAGAAGACAATATCTCACAAGCTGAGAAAAATTATATTAAGTTTTTTGCACATACTTTTCAACTTTGCGTGAATATAATATTACTTGTAAATATAAAGAAAAATAAATAAACTTTGACATAATTCTCAATATAAAGTTACCCTAAAGATATATGGCAGGAATGAGGTAGTGAACCTGTATAGTAAAGGGTTAGTGTCAAGTAAAAATGTTGAGAAACTTGACGAATTGAGCAAGAAACTGTGTGTCAAGAAAGAGATATTAAAGGGAGCAATCCTTCATTTAGAACAACAGAGAACACTTGCCTCTATGAGGGAAAGAAAAAGGGAGCAATGTGCTGAAAAAATATTTGATGAATATGACTGGGATGCGCTTGTCAGAAACGGTGACATTTCCAAATTGAAAGTGAAAGAACTTGATAAGTACCTTTCCAACTATGAAATTCCAGCTGTGGCAGGAATGCACAAAATAGACAAAGTTGAGGCTGTAAGATGCCACTATTATCAATCTAAAGAAAGTGAGAGTGATTTGTCATCTGATGACAGTGACAGTGAGAATGATGATACAGCTAGTTCCAACTCTGATGAAGTTGAAGGAGAAATTGGGTCTGATGATGATGATGACAATGCCATGTTTATATACACAAGATCTGGAAGGAGAGCTACCACTTGGAAATTAAAAATTTAAATAAACACATTGAGACTTTGTTTAAAATCCTGCATTCACCTTTGTAATCTAACGTCAAAACCAGTCCAATAATCAGGCTCTTACAAGGTAAATGTATTACCAGGTTCATTAAGATATACAATTACTATGAATAGGGCCATCTTAATTATCATTACCACTAATATATATCACTTGATTCCTATTCTGTTATTTGAAATGTGGCTGGCATTTTTGAGTCATACATTTATTTTCTTTTGACATTATATTGAACTAATTTACATCAAACAAGAACGGGATACATGGCAATGCATTTTATTAAGAGTTTTTTCAGTGTTATTTACCGGTAGACCAATTTGATTTCTTTTAGCACACATTTAGGAAACTGAACTGGAACAACACAGTATAAAACTCTCTTTAGATAACATGTGCATCACAATATTTGCAAATACAACTAAAATGACATTCAACTGTAACACTACTACTATAATGTACTAATACAATATTAAACAGAAAACAAAGACTCAGTTGGTCTGCTGATCATTTTACAAGAGTTATTCAAAGTGTAATTCATTTACAAGTATATATTGTTTTTTGGAAAGGCAATGCACAGGTTAACATAACATTTTGTTTTAACTTGTGTTTGTGTATGTATATATATATATATATATATATATATATATATACACACACACACACACACACACACAATATACAAATTGATTATATATATAATGGACAAAGTTGGTATTAAGTGTATTATGTACAGTTTTGTACTTGGTATGGAATGTTAATGCACAGGAAGAGTATTCCAAAAAAAAAATTATTTGGGTGGGGGTACTTGAAAATTTATTCGGGTAGGGGGGGGGAGGTACTTGAAATATTTTGGGCTTTGGCAGGGGGGTACTTGGAAAATTTTGGAATATAGCAGGGGCCCTGGGAGGTACTTGAAAAAAAATTAGGGTTTTACAAAAAATCTCCCGACCTCCCCCCCCCCCCCCTAACAAGTTTTTGTGAAAGCAGCCTTAATTATAAATTTAAATAAAGACATCTGAATCAACTTAATTTCTAATTACCTTTTTTTTCAATTTAAGAACTTTCATTTCAATCATTTCTGGCTCCACTACTGTAAAGAAATGGAATATTCAACATTATACACATGATAACACTATAAATCATAATAACCATACATTTGTTTATCATTCAAATTATCTATGACCACAGGAAATTCAGTCAGGTGGCAATATTTTTCTGGCTACCTTTTCAGGAAGTTTCTCAAAAATAGCACCAATGGCATTGTAGCACAACTTTAGTTTTGTACCAAAAACCTCATTTTTTGCCAAAATCACACACAAGGTCATTTGTATTTGAAAAATAGTGCCAATGGCATTGTAGCACAACTGTACAGTTTTTTAAAATGTTTTCCGTTATGCTGATCCATGCTAGGTATAGGCATTCATTTGCTGAATGATTATCCATACATTCATTTGTCTATTTATCCCTGATAATCAGGGGTCAAAATAATGAAACAATTTTGCTTGTCCACTGGGCAAGTAGAAAACAAAAAGTACTTGCCCAAATCAAAAAGTGCTTGCTCATTCCAAATAGAGTTGTATTTTTGTGTGGCTTACAAATGCACTGTTGTGATTGATTGGTCTTTCTTTTGTTTATTATCAAAAAATGTCACTTTGAAAGTTTCTGTGGGTACTGAAAAGTTCTCTCCACAATAGGTGTCCTAAATAATATTAATTTTCATGGCCTAATTAATATTCATACTATAGCATAGCATACAATTTTTTGTTCACTTGTAAAAAGTACATGTAGCTGTTAAAATAATTTTTCAGCACTTTCATAAGCTATCAATATCAGAATTAACATTTATTTCAACACTGATGTAAAATCTTTCTAAGTATTTCCTTTTCCACCATGTCAATATATTTTCTTTCCTTCCTCATCCATACCAACTATTTTTCTCCCAGTATTTGTTTATATTTTCCTAGTAGTATTTTCAAATAAAATGACTGTTGTAAAATTTGCAGCTGATTCAAACACCCAAAACCTGTAAAATCATGCTGTAATTTACTATTGATGAACAATATTCAATGAGTCACTGGTCATTCATGGTATGTTTTCTTGATAGAGTAAACAAAGTATGTCAAGGACAGCTGGTCCAGATTGTTTTGAAAAGTGGTCAGTCAAGAAAAACATCTTCTCAATACTGCTACAATGTTATAATTTTCCAGACTTGTTGGCACCATTGTTATACAATGTATCCAAAATCCTATCAGACAGGTGTAGTGTCTGATAAGTACAGCATGAACACAGGCAAAAACACATCCCTGATCAATAATCATAAGAAATTCTCCTTGCCCCTTGGGACAAGTACTTTTCAAAACAACTTGCCCAAGCCTTGAAATCACTTGCCCCGGGCAAGTAAAAGGCCGTTATTTCGAGCCCTGCTGATAATTATTATTATTATTAGACTTTATTTAAACTCGATAGACTGTTGAGCCAAAGGCTCTTCTCACACAGTGTCGAGATAAAAATATACAATATATACATTAAAAATACTAAACCATTAAAACAAATACAAGGGTGAGTAAAATGGCAAAAGCCAGAAGAACAGCCAGGCGACTACTAAACTAACTGTTTTCTAAAAGATGACATTTACAATTACGTTTAAAAGACTGAAGAGTGGAGCATGATTTGATATCAATACTTAAATCATTCCAGGTTTTAACACCATTATATAAAAAACTCTTCCTAAAAAACTGTGTTCTATGTTTTGGGATGTAAAGTTCATCTCTGTCTGCTGCACGTGTGTTACGAGTGTGCACTTCTCGAATGCCTCTAAAATCATTCAGATAATTTGGAGCCAGGCTATTCTGGACTTTGTACATTAAAACAGCTTCATTGTAAATGATACGTTTTCTGAAAGGAAGCCATTGAAGAGATTCAAATAAAACAGTACTAGGTGTATTAAAATTAGTGTCTAAAAGCACTCTTGCAACAGCTTTCTGAAGTCTTTCAATGCGGAGTAAAAGCGTGTTTGAACAATGACCCCATATGTTAGAACAGTAGTCAAAGTGGGGTAGTATAAAACAATTGTAAAAAGTAATCTTTGCTCTCTGATTTAAAAAAGTTCTAATACGTTTAAGTTGATGAAGTTTAAAAGCAACTTTACTACATACAGTGTTCACTTGTTTTTCCCAAGTCAGTGTATCATCAATATTTACACCTAAAAGCTTTTCATTTGAGATACATTCTAGCTTGGTACTGCCACATGTAACATTGATACAGTTATTCGTCCTCGCTTTTTTCTGCGATGTTCCTATAACCATCACCTTGGTTTTCTGCAAATTTAGGCACATGTTACTACCTAATTCACACCATTGTGTGATTAAATTTACATCATGGTTGAGTCGGGTTTCAATTTCAGAAACATTAGGACTAATAGCCTGTGCTGCGGTATCGTCAGCGTACATGTACATATCTGTTCTTTCAGAAATTAGAGGGAGGTCGTTGATGAAGAGTAGAAAAAACAACGGCCCTAAAATCGATCCCTGTGGCACGCCAACACAAACATTAAGGGGGTCGCTCAGGATTCCGTTAAACGATATAGATTGTGACCTATTCTGTAAGTAGGATGTAAAGAAGAGCAAAGTCTTCTCCGAACAGCCGTACATTTTCAACTTCCGTAATAAAATATCATGGTTGACGAGATCAAAAGCCTTACGGAAATCTAGGAGTAAGACACCTATTAGGTTTCCTCTATCTATACCTTGATACCAGGAGTTAGTTATATTTGTGAGGGCTGTTTGACATGAGTGAAACTTACGGAAACCAGATTGATTGTTTGATAACAAGTTATGGGAAGTCAAAAAGTTATAAAAATGCATATGGACATGTCTTTCTAATATCTTAGACAGAATTGGCAAGACTGAAATCGGTCTGTAGTTTGAGATGTTATCTCTCAACCCTTTTTTGAACAATGGTGTTACCTTAGCCGATTTCCACTGATCAGGAAATGACCCGGATGTGATTGCGTAATTGAACAAAGTCGTGAGACTTGGTGTGATTTGTCTTGCGCCAATCTTCAAAAACTTTGCACTGATATCATCTAAACCAGTTGACTTTTTGCATTCAAGATTCTGTAAAAACTGTAAAATTTCCGATTCATGTAACTGGGGTATGTCGAATTTGGTATCATCTGACAGATTGTTTGATATAAAATCCCTTAATTTGTCAGTAATACCATCACTATTATGATTTGCTTCTTTGATATATTCGGCTGCTACATTGGTGAAAAAACTGTTAAAATATGATCAATGCAAGAAACCGTGTTATTTGTTTCCCTTGTTGGTGAGTTAATCAGGTTAACAAGCCTAAAAGACTCACAAAGTGATATAAATTGTTTACAATTTCTATTTTCAGTTAATATATCTATGTTAAAGTCACCCATAATAATTGTTTCAAAGTGTTCACTACACACACGGTCGAGTCTAGCTTCAAAAGTACTAAACCAGGCGGCGTTCGAATCGGGTGGTCTATAAACTGTACCAAGTAGGATTGGTTTGCAATTCTGGATGTTGACTTGGATCCATATATCTTCTATATCTGTGGTTTGAAGGTCTGTTCTTTCTATGTATTTGACAGTTGATGATATGTATACTGCTACACCACCTCCAGATCGATTTGGGCGGTCTCTTCTAATCAGAGCAAAGCCAGGAACGTCAAAGGTCGCGTTGTCATGGTTATCGTTAAACCACGTCTCCGTAATGCCGCATACTTTTAAATTTGATTCCATCAGTATGCATTTGAGTTCGTCGAAGTGTTTAGGGATGCTCCTCACGTTCCATGCACAGATTGACAATCCTTTTGGAGCGCTTCGAGGAATTATCACTTGGCAAGGTGGGGTGTTAGCTACAGGTGCCTCGGCATCACTAAGGCATGTATCGCAATACCACTTTAGAAGTGTTGCGTCATTACCTTCCAACAGGTGTTCATCAAGACATTGTTTGTGCCAAGAGTTGTAACAGCAAATACAGTAAACTTGAATATCGGTGAAATAAATTGATGAATTACAAACGGAACAAACCTCAAGATTTGTCCCTTCAGATTGGTAGTAGTTATTCGTAACAATGGCTGTAGTTGATGCAGGTCCAGGATTAAGGTTGATATCGTTGGAGAGTAGTAAACATAACAGTGCCAAGTAGCATGTAGTATTGACACGTCGGTTCTTTGTGCTACTGTGTCTAAAGCCAAGAGCTCCAATGCCCAAACATCTGATCATGATTTCCTTACCATAACAGTTCCCATCCAACTTGGGAGTTGGCCATGCCTTTCCCTGAGTCATTTGCAACTTATAATCAAATGTTTGGTGCAGTGTCTTACTGTAATACATACTTAGAATCAAGTAGTTCAGGAGCAGTGTGAACAGGCATCCTGCCAAGGCAGCCATGTTGATACAATGATAATGTTATCTTTGCAATATATGTGATCACTTGGCTGCTGCTATGCATGTGGTCTTGTTGCTAGGCACATTTGCATACATTTTTTGAATGTGTCTGTGTTATCTTTGCAAAATATGTGATCATTGGCTGTTGGTATGGGCGTGGTCATGTTGCTAGCCAAATTTGCATACATTTTTTTGAATGGTTATTCATTATCAATTCCTATTGTTATCTTTGCAATATACATGATTATTTGGTTGTTGCTATGGGCGTGGTCTTGTTGCTAGGCAAATAACATGCATTTTATGAATGTTTATTCAATTGTCTATCCATCCCCATGGTTATCTTTGTGAAATACATCACTGATTGGCTGTTGTTATGGGTGTGGCCTTGTTGTTAGGCAAATTTACATACATTTTTGGAATGTTCATTCAATTATCTATTAATCCCTGTTGTTATCTTTGCAATATATCTGGTCATTAGGCTGTTGCTATGGGCATGGTCTTGTTGCTAGGCATATTTGCATACATTTTTTTGAATGCTTATTCATTTGTCTATCAATTCCTGTTATCTTTGTGAAATACCTCACTGTTTGGCTGTTGCTATGGGCGTGGTCTTGTTGCTAGGCACATTTGCAAACATATTTTGAATGCTTAGGCACCCTAAGAATGTTCCCACCAAATTTCAGACCGATCTGCCCAATAGTTTTTGAGTAAGTTTTTTGACCAAAAATTACATTTTTCGACCCAAACCACACACCAGTAGTAAGATCATTTTAATCTGAACAATTTCCCAACTAGACACCCACGGTAATACAGCCATCAAATATCATGGCAAGCGGTACACGCAGGAAATTACCCTGCCCAACACAGTATGATCATGGAGGTCTTGATATGACTATTTTTCTTTCCCCATAAAATGTGTGACTTCTTATTCTTAGTACAAACTGTTTTTTTGAATGCCTAAGGATTGTGCATTTATATGAACCTGTTTTAATCATAGTGTCTATGATTTAAATCAGCTGTGCTAAAAACAGGCCTAGGTTGCCAAGCAACCTCAAACAGATGTTAATCTTTACGCCATTCACACTGATGTGTGAAGTAGCCCATAAAAGATTTAATGATTTCATTACATCAATAAAACAAGAATTTTTTATTTCCAGGCTGAAGTCAAAGCATTTTGTAATACAACATATCACATTTCCAAACGTCAAATGCACATTTGGTTCAGCAGTTTTTGACTTTAAGTTGTTTACACACACAGGCAAACAGACAGACAGACAGAGACGCCGGACAATGCCTATAGCACTACTGAACCTCTGTTCAGTTGTGCTAACAATATACCAACCAAATACGGGGTCCCACCAAATATGGGGTTCACGTTTTTTTTTTACTTTAAGGAGGCTCAGTATTATTTCTTAAATGACACTACAGGTTCTCCCAAATTTTTACAGGTGTAATCAAAGTCTTAAAAAATCAAAATGTGACAAAAATATTCAGTGTCCCACACTAATTTTTGAAGTACAGCGCCCTCTAGTGAGTATTTTTATGTATTCTAGCATTTGCATACCTATTTGAAATGAGTTTGCAGGCAATTTTAAATGTACTAAATTACAAAACATAGTATTTCAGCACATGATATGAATATGTATTAATACGTTAATATCAAACGGTAATAATTTTGATAATAAAGAAGTGGAAATAAATGAAAGCAAGATATTTCAACTTTATAATTTTTTCTAGCTGCAATAATTTTAATTCTGTTTTTATCTACAATACTTTTCCATTTTTTTAAATAGATATATTGTTTTTGTGTGACACAACATTGTTCGTTTTACTGTTTATTTTCTTACAGGGTTTGCAAAGTTCTATTAACAACCCTGGCATCCAAAATATAGTACGATTTCCACTTGAAAATAACAGCAAGGAAGCATTAATCTGGTCGAGAGCAATACATTCATAGACAATGATATAGAACATGCTATACTTTCAAATAGGTGAGGGATATTGTCTACAATAAAACAGTTTGAATACCTGTTAAGGATCCTGAACACATCCTGTGATGGGAGCATACACATGATCTTTAGCCTTTCTAAATTCTAGCATAGGACCCACAGCGACACAGCATAATCAATACAGTACTGCATCTACATTTTTTTGAAAACATTTTTCTCCAAATAGTGTTTATTCATATTTGAAATAAAAAAAATTTGGGTGTGTACCCATGCAAATATTTTTGATACTGCAAAACTAGTGATATCTGTAAACTGGAGAGGTGCTATGGATACTATGATGGTTGCCATGGTAATATCCAAGGAAACTATACAACTAAAAGCTATAGAATTCATGTTGACTATATAAATGTATGCCAAAACATCATTTCTACTTTTCCTTCTAAAGCAAACTTTTGGCTACTGATCACAGCATTCACAAAAATCACAGCAATGCATCATGTGTAACAACATGTTACACTTCCTGATACATCTATGATAAAATACATATAGGGTTGTTTGGCATCGTCCAGTTTGAAAAGCAATCTATTTCAAGTCAATTCTATGAGTTAGACATTCTTTTATGGATTGTACATTAAAATGTAGGTGATGACATTTTTATTGGATGATAATTAGTAAGTTTACATCAAAGTTTGGTCATTCCGGGAATCAAATGATGCCTAAAGAAAACTTCCACCTCATTGAAACCTCACCCCAATATAGAATATAAGAAATAGTGGTCCGAGTTAAAACATCACATTTTGGTCACCAACATTTCTTGTTTAAATTTTATTCTATGTTTAATTGTTAATTGTTCATTATAGTGACATGAGGTTTACCTGAAAAGTTTACATTGACAAAAAAAAAGAACAATAAATAATAACACCTCCCAGCCCAACAAGTGGACTTATAAGTCACCTCAACAGTAATTTACAAAACAATGGGTAGCCAAACAGCAAAGCACAGAAATTCAAATAACAAGTCAACTTAACCTGTATAAACAGTTTTTGCGTTTAAGAAATGCCGCTTCAATAAATTTGGCCGTAGCTTTCACATTATCCTGAAGTAATAGCTTAAACTTATCACCAATAGGAGGAATATTGAAGGTCGCTACGTCAATGAAATCAAACTACAAAGCTCGAAGATCTGAATAAAATTTACAGTGAAAGAGGAAATGACTTTCATCTTCTACAATATCTGTATCATCACAAAGCTCACACACTCTCCTTTCAACCGGTTCAGGACAAAACCTACCAGTTTCTCGATACGGAAAGGCAATACACCGGAGCGAAATTGTGCAATTAATGAACGTTCACTCTGTGACAGATTTAACAACACGTATTTTTCAGTTTTATACTCTCCTTTAAACTGTTGGTACGTACTCAGTTTTGTTTTCTGTCTCATTTTCTCACATCATTCTGATTGGAAGTTTGACATTAATTGACCCTTAACAAACTCGGAATTAACATACATTGATATATTCTATGACTGGTGCTATTTTAAATGTTACCATGGAAGTCTATCGCAAACAAATTAGTGTTTGTTTTTTATCCACTGAGATATACATAACAACCATCAGATGTCCAATAAATTTTAGCCAATCACATTTATTCTTTTCATTCTATGATGACTGATATTTTATCAAATATAGCCTGATTACCGTCACACCTAAATCAACTTTATTGTCATTTCAATATGGTTTCCCAATGAACATCAGTTGTACTTTGATATTAACCCGGACATTATTTTATGATGATCAGTACTTTTTTAGTTCTGAAGAAAATGTTGTCTAGAAATTATCTTCTGCCTGTACTTTCAATGTCACAGGTAAAATAATTATATTGTTGGAAGTAATGCTAATGTCTGCTACAAATATCCTCATTTCTAATGTTTAAACGGGCTAACAAGCTTCATTTCCCTAGGTCAAAATCAGTACAATTGGCCTAAAACTTTCCCAGCTTTGTACACTGTTCAGAACACTAGAACTGGAGGTGACAATAACAGAAAAGCAGATTGCATTTACAGACAGACAGACAGACAGACACTTTGCCATGCCTATAACACTAATGAACCTAAGAAGATCAGTTGTTCTAAGTCCAAAAATACCGCCAATGGCGTTGTAGCACAACTGTAGTTTTTAAAAATGCTAACATGCGAACAATAAGTGTTCATTTGGTGAATGACTATCCAGTTGCCTATCCAACCATGTTGCTATCTTTACGATATATGCTATCATTTGGCTGTTGCTATGGATGTGGTCTTGTTGCTAGGCATATTTACATACATTTTTTGAATGTTTATTCAATTGTCTATTAATCTCCATTGTTATCTTCACAATATATGTGATCATTTGGCTGTTGCTATGGGCGTGGTCTTGTTGCTAGGCACACTTGCATACATTTTTTGAATGTTTATTCATTTGTCTTCTATTCCTGTTGTTATCTTTGCAATATATGTGATTATTTGGCTGTTGCTATGGGCGTGGTCTTGTTGCTAGGCATAATTACATACATTTGTTTTGAATGTTTATTCAATTGTCTATTAATCCCTGTTGTTATCTTTGTGAAATACACGACCGTTTGGCTGTTGCTATGGGCGTGGTCATGGTTGCTACGGTATTTGCATACATTTTTTGAATGTTTATTCATTTGCCTACCATATGATGTTATTTGACCAAAATATACTGCCATTTGGTTGTTGCTAAGGGCGTGGTCATGGTTGCTAGGGCCAATTTTGTCAAAATGTTTTGAAGAATAACATGCAGAAACATCTCACCAAGTTTCAGACTTGGTGACCAAGTACTTTTTGAGATATAAGTTTTTGACCAAAAATGAACATTTTTACACCTAATTTGCATATCACTAATGGAATCATGGTATGCTTAATATTTCTTTGTCCATACATCCCTAGATACATTCCCATTAAATTTCAGCCCAATCTGCTCAGTAGTTTTGGAATTATAGATTTTTAACCAAAAAGACACATTTTTAGCCCTAATTTGCATATCACTGATGGAATCATCCCGTCATGGACAAATCTTACTTTACATCCCCTTAAGAATGTTCCCACCAAATTTCGCACCAATCTGCCCAGTAGTTTCTGAGTTTAAGTTTTTTGACCAAAAATCACATTTTTTGACCCAAATCACACATCTGTGATGCGATCATTTTGATTTGAACAATTTCCCAACTAGACACCCAAGGTAATGGACCCACCAAATATCATGGCAATCGGTTCAGCAGTTTTTGAGTTTAAGTTGTTTACACACATACACACACACACACACACACACACAGACAGACAGACAGACAGACAGACAGACAGACAGACAGACAGACGCCGGGCGATCCCTATAGCACTACTGAACCTCAGTTCAGTTGTGCTAAAAATGAGTTACATATTGTGCAACATAATACTTACCCTTTTTTTTCCGTTTTATTAATTTCCTTAAATACTTCATAATAATCTTCATTACCGACATCTGTGTAGACATAAATAAATGATAAAATTTATGCACATGTATAGTCCTGCTTGCATACGGAGGAATTCGGGACTCGATTCTGACAATTGTCCCTCCCCCTCCGTCCTGCGAAGAGCCAGCCGTGAAATACGGACTTACAAAAAATGCCGGTAACTAAGGAATAAAATCGCCCAGTGGTCAAATATTAGCAATAAATCTATTATTTAGTCGGTTTACCTCATTTTGACTGCAAAAGTCCTATAGCGGATGACCAAAACTATCAAAATCGGAACTTTTCAAATTCTATCGTAAATTTAATTACTTCTCCTTACGTACGTCGGCGCAAGTGTCTCTGGGTAATTATTCATCGTGCACCGTCATGGAAGCAGGTGTTTAGAGTCAAGTCAGTAATACAGACTCGTGCACCGTCATGGAAGCAGGACTAGCACATGTACTACTATAGCAGCAAATTCAAACATTCAGCCACTGAATTAGTGAACCTCAGAAAGTGTTTAACTTTGCTTCTTTCAATGAATACATTAGCCATTATTAAGTGTCATTCTCACAAACAAGAGTTATTATTTCTACCACTACATTTTGAAATAAAACTCTTGGCATTTTACGGCTGTCAAATTTGTATCTCACACATACGTAATACATATTCATATGCAATGATGTCATGATAATCTGACCAATCAAAGTCCGTCTCTCAAAGAGTACGTTTCAGATAACAACAGCCTCATCAATCATGGCGAATCATTACAACTGCCGCAAAGTTTGCGGCAACACAGAAAAACTACATGGTAACTCACACATACAACGTCCTCAAAAAGAAGTCCTAAAAACTATAATTAGGGAGTACAAGAGAATTAAATGATGGACTTTCACACAGTGATTTGTTGACACTGCAGTAAAAGAAGCTGTGGTTAGCGTTAGCGACGCGACGATGATCAACGGAGTCCCAACACAACTAGCTAGCGTGAACAGCAAACGTACGGTATATACAGATGCATGCACTGAGTGAATGTGAAAGAGTGAGTCAAAAGACCAGAGTAAAAGTTACTAGTCTCATTTAAATCTACTAGGATAACCAATATTTGACAGGGTTAAAGAGTATAAAGGAAGAACAGGGAAAGATTTGTTGAACATTTACATTAAGGGCTGATAAACGGGTAATGTGCTAGTACGGGTGATGAATGCAGTCGTCCCGATGTTCTTAACTCATGCGTCCGAAGACACTGTGCTAAAAGGTCGTACTTTAATTAGCGTTCATCTCAGGTTTAGTTCCTTGTAAAATCAAGACTACGCATGTTAAACAACACTTCAATAACTACAAGTTGTGAATGGAATTAAGATTATCTTGAGTGAACTGGCTTGAATCAGCCAATCTTGGCTTGTTGTAACCATGGCCCTATTGAGATAATCCACATTGTAAACCTACTTCGGTACTTGCTACAAACTCACGAATGACGGTACAACAAATCCATTCTCTCACAAACCCTGCTTGACACTTCGAGGCAAGATTTATACTATTATAGATTATTTTATGTTCATACATGTATCAATCCAATCTTGTTTGTAGGATGCCAAAATAAAATTTGAGTACAAGAGCCCAACTTGGCCAAGCCAGATTTCAGTGTAGCAAACGCAACAATTATTGTAGCTCTGGATAAGAGGTTTCTCCGTCCGCCGAGAAGATGCGTTGAAACACCGTGTACGCCTATACATCCTGAGCTCGGATTATTGCAGCTAGCCTTGTCACATCGCTTGTCAAATAAGTTTATTTTCAAACTTGGGTCAAATCACTCTCTTTCTACCGAAAAAACATTTGGATGTAGTCCTTTTCTTACACCATTTTTAAAAAATCAAGACCCCATCAATTTTGTAAATTTTGAGAGAAAAACCGACCGAAATTGACGACATAAGACATAAGCGTCAAATATGCGTCAGAAAATCACCGAAAATCATCATTCCTATCAATAATTCCAAAATTGATAAATGTATCACGGAGGAAATGTCAGTCGAGATTTTCACTTTTATTGTATCTAAAATGAATTCTTTTGGGTTATTTCCAGATGTGACCATAGGGGGGTGGGGTTAGTGTTTGTTCGTTGGTTTGTTGTCGTTTACTCATGTATGTATCTACTCGTTTGTCGGTTTATTTTGTTTGTTAGTTTTTGTTTGTTTGTTTGTTTGTTTGTTTACTTGTTTGTATTTTGTTTGTTTGTTTGTATTTGTAATCAAAACTAACTGAGTCTGAGCTCCCTGTGGTCTATTAAGTGGAATGTCGAAATGTAACGATGTATGGTCTGATGGTAAAAGCCACTGGTGAAGTTGTGAACGCACACGTCCGATGTTCTGGTTATAATGAGATCCAGTGTATGTCCTTTATCATGTGTCGGAAACTTAACATGTTGCTCCAAACCAAAAGAGTGTAGAAAGTCGTTAAAATGTGTGGCATCATTATTGCTAGGGTCATCGGTATGTATGTTAAAATCCCCAGCAATGACAAGATGGCCTCTTGCGTGAATGATGCCTTCAATAACGGTTGCAAATTCATCAAGAAAATCAGTTACTGTCCACTTACAACTTTTATGCGAATACGGAGGTCGATAAATGACAATCTGTCAATCAGACGAATTGTCGATGATGCCAAATTCATATTTGCATCTAGTACCTCAAAAGTCTTGAAGGAAGATGTTTTGTTCACACTAAACTTGAGATTTTTCTTGGCAATGACAGCAACACCACCTGATTATATTTGTGATGATTTTACAAAAAACATTTAAAAGAAATTCCACGTTGTTTACTTACATATAAACAGCCGTCGCCACGTTCGAAACGCCCGCGAAAATAGTAACGCAGAGAAGTAGGTCAAAATTGCGACGGAGTATCACAAAATCTACGTCACACGTGCGCGTACACGTTGAACGTACAGCCGAAACTCTCTAATACAAACACGTACTGCAGGCATGACATACATAATATTCACGTCAATTTTGGTCAGTGTTGTGGTGAAAAAGAGCCAACGGTGATCAAATGAACTAGATATAGTGTTATTGTTCCTAAAGTTTAGGGCATGTTGTTTGATGTCGTGTACATTATAAAATATGAAAAAGCAAGGTATTTTTTTCGCATTTGGCGACTTGGCGAACGTATAGAGTAGTATGAGAAACCCCACACACGTCTATTTTAAAAAAAATATATATATAAAAGTTATTTTATAACAAGCAGGAAAAGTTACCTTACAAGTTCTGCGGCTACAACCTCTCCGTAAATTTTCTTTGGCGCGAATGTCGAAGGTGCTAATGTTGTCACGTGATTAGGGGTAGACCATTCGATATCCTGGGGGGGGGGGGCTTGGAAGATTGGAGAGTCATTATTTTTCACCACCTGCTTGTCAGTGAATTGTTTTTTTCTCCTTTGCCTATGCTTGCAACTTTATTTTTCTTTCCTTCTTTGAGATATCCGGATTTTTTTTACGTCAATGTTGAACACCTACTTTCGTTGCCACAATTTTCTATTTGGTTTTCACACAGGGTAATACAGAGAGTAAAAAGATGCTGTTCTATCACACACAGATTTTATTTAGAAAACTACATATTTCTGTGATGATAGAGTATTTATTGGTTGGTTCCTAAACCACTTGTCTTATTTGTTATGCATTATTTTAATGACCAGGTGTATTCACCTACTGTTAATTAACATAGTCTTTAAATAGCGAGGAATACAGTGCCACGTCGGCTGTTCTACAATAGGTGGGAGTTGAGGCAGTCCACGGCTCGTTCCTGAAGTTTTCTCAGTGGTTTCGTCAAGGGAGGCCCGTCTTCACTGTAGCTGTCCGGAGAAGTGTCGTTCTCCTGTAAAGTTGGACATTGCTGAGAGTAAGCGGACCCTGACGTGTGATATGAATGGTGCGGACATTGACGTCAAAGTTTGGAGATAAATACTTCGAGGACCGTTCGGTACAACGGAGGAACCGTGAGTAGAAGTTTGGCCCGCGTAGCCGCCTTCAACACTCAACGAACTCGCCGTCCTGGGCTCTGTACTCGGTAACAGTTTGTGTGCACCACCGGTAAGACTAAAAGTCGCGATTCAAGTCGCCAGTCAAGTTTGATAACCGAACATTTTGATATATATAGAACATTTGGAACCCTTTTAGTTTATAAGTTTGTAAACCCTGTAATACATGTACACTTTCAAGATTTATTATTATAGTATATTTTGTTTCATTACAACGGAATTAAATAAGATAGTTGTTAAGTGTAATGCTGTGTAGTGTCCTGTGTTTGACCGTATGTTGTTTCGACTGGAAGTTGTGGGGAAAGTATTTAATTGTGTGCTATTTGGCTTCTCTAAATTTTCGGTTCGTAACATTTCATACATGATTGATTTTCAATTTAATAAACATAATTGACAGTTTTTTTATGCCATGGTATGATGACACATTGAAAATACAAATCGGAAACTTGATTGGTGACCTCAAACATTCAGATAGACCTGTCAGTTTCTCCAGCCGGGGGGGGGGTGTCAGTGTTATTTTCCATTGGGCCAACAAAATGGGATATGTCCACCTCTTGTGTGAGTGTGTGTGAATGGAGAGTGGGGGGGGGGGGTTCTAGGGGTCTCTCATAAAGGCCCTGGAGGATTATTACTTATAAAGGCAATGTTTAGGCTATTCACAGACACTTTCAGACAATAATTTGCAAGCTTTGCAAGACAGCTATAACATGTAAAAAGCGACTACATCAGGTTAAATCATTTTTTAAATAAAGTTTCATTGCATCTTGACAGAGGTGGGGGAAA
The DNA here is from genome assembly GCF_964340395.1 of Glandiceps talaboti. NCBI lineage: Eukaryota > Metazoa > Hemichordata > Enteropneusta > Spengelidae > Glandiceps > Glandiceps talaboti. Next base: position 33,005,798 of record NC_135549.1, on the reverse strand, counting down.
GAATTTTTTTTTTGAGACTGAAACATGTCTACCTCATATGGGGGGGGGGGGTTCTCCCCCTAGAAGCTCTGGAGGATTATTACTCTTATAGTCAATTTTCAGGCTATTCACAAACACTTTCAGACAGCAATTTGCAAGCTTTATAAGACAGCTCTAACATGTAAAAAGCAACTACACATGGTTGACACATTTTTGAAATAAAGTTTCATAGCATCCTGACAGTAAGAGATTGAGAAAAGAACTTTGATTTGAGACCGGAACATGTCTACCCCTTATGGGGGTCCTAGGGGGTCCCCCCCCCTAGAAGCTTTTGAAGTTTTTTACCAATTTTGGTGAATCTTCAGTTGTTGGTTTAACGAATTAGTGGCCTATGGGGGGATGGAGTCCAGGGGGTTTCTGTCTGGCAGATCTGCAGTTTTTTGTAACAGTTTCTACTTAGGCAATTTTTAGGTTATTCATAGCCTCTGAGGTAATATTGCCAAGCTTCGAAAAGCTAAAGTAAATAGAACTTTTAGATAAGTTTTCCATGTTATAAAAGTGGGCCTGTAACATTGGTATGGGGGCATTGATATTGCATGTACTTTAAAGTGTACATGCAAAGGTACATACTTTTTTTCGTAATTATGTTTATTTTGCCATAAAAATAAATGAAATTGCATTCATACCTCTAAATATTGCGCGCATTGGCAAGAAAGTCGCAAAAATACTTGCCCCCTTAATCCCCAGTGCTTCGACTAACTTCGGCACTCCAACCAGCTCACGAAAGGTGTCGAGGTCCCACGTGTTACAAAAGCCTTCTAAGCCTTTGTGTAATGTTTACTTATGAATGACTAATTACGCTTGCCATATACTGTAACTGTACATATTGTGGTGTACCAGGTTAGTCTTCCGACAACAATGGTTCCTTGGTGTTTTGTCGGCAGCACCCGCAGTGAAACATCACCCTACACACATTTCCGAGTGATATACTAATCGTCGCGAAATTGCCACAAAGTATCAAATCGCTAAAAAATATACACGCGAAAATATTGCGGTTTACAGTAACTGAGCAGGTAATAATGGGTGAAGGCAGTTAAAATCACGTAAAAACTGGACAGTGACGCCATACAGTGAAAGTCGGTAAATGTTACCGGGGCCGGGGTTCTCCACGCCACCGGTGTAGCCATGATCATGGAAGTACTTCCATGCCATGATCAAAGCGAAAAAAGGAAGACAAATAAAATAATTTGAAATGATGTTTTCAAGAAAGCAAGTTAGCTTCATAAAATATTTTCATTACGATAGCATTTGTTTTTAAACAATGCGTAGTCCGATTGTATGTTTTGATTTCCATGTTGCTGGGAGTCGATCGTTTTCATTGTGAAGTACATCACAATCACATACATCGTCGGAATCATATCAAAGTAAAAAGACGCAACGCTCATTATAATGTTGCTATTTTTGTTTCCATTGTTTTGTCTACATGAACAATTACTGTGTCATGCCAATCACATGTCAAAAGTGGATGGACACAGCAAAGTATAGACTGTCGACAGTCGCTCGCGCCTTTTTTGCCCAAAGTTTTATCTAAACTCCGATCCCGTGCAACACTAGTCTAATCGCAAATTGAGGGCCGAAGGCCCGAGGTCGAGGGCCGAAGGCTTGGGCCTTCGCAATACGGCCCTCGATATCAGTTTGCGATTATACTATTACTAGTGTTGCGCCGGACCGGAGTTTAGATAAAACGTAGGGAAAAAGGCGCGAGCGACTGTCGACAGTCTAAGCAAAGTACAGTCAGCACTAAGCTTCACGCTCCCAGGTCAAATAACTTCCACAACGTAAGACATGTCTATCCATAAAAAAACTCAAACAAAAATGGTCGGAGACAATACACAATACACCACAGTACGGCCGGCTTCTGTGAGCATGGGCCGTGCTTTGAAAGAAGATGAAACCACTTCATGTCACTGTGTGGATGGTAATGAACGCAGTAAAAAATGAAATAAAGTACGTGTACACATAGTTTTCAAGAGGGACGGTTATCCAACAAAATGTTCTGCTCTAACGAATTTGTGGGTCTACTTTCGCGAAGATTTTGAATGGTCATAGATTGAATGTACTGTTACGACACATGCTACATTTGAACAACATGAGAGAATATTATGGGGAACTCTTGAAGCCATTCTCATTCTCTGTATGTTTGATGGGTATGGAAATATTACATAATTTTCGTTTCGATTACATTGTCTGCAGGAGCTGTTTTCCACCCATTGAATAGTTATGTCAACAAAGGACGCATTCACTTTATGTAAACAACACGGCTTCACTAGGACATACTCATTCACTACCAGAGGAACTATCGTTACTGCTAGCGGTCGGTTCGAATGAATTTGGCTAAATCACACCATCAGATGTTAATGCTGGAGTGTATTGCTCTACGCTTGAGGAATCTGATCAATATTCAACGTCGGGTTCTGGCGAAAACGGGTTTTGAAGTTGACCTTCTGGTTCGACCGTAATGGCTTTACATGTAAAGATACACTGACGAATGCGTTTGTGTTCCCGAAGTGACGTCATAAAGTTCCAAATCCTGTCCTATCCATATGCAAATGAGAGGTACTTACCTGAAGGTGCTCTGTGGCTGAGCCAAGAGTGCCTCATTTTTCGCGCAATTTCTCGTCTTAGAATTATATTGTACTATTACAAACCCGATTTCCTTTATTTTTAAGGCAAAATAAACATAATTACGAAAAAAAGTATGTACCTTTGCATGTACACTTTAAGTAAAGTCACTGATGTGTTAGAGCACTTTAGGAGGTCATACCTAGTGTACAATAGAAACTTGAATTTGATTTGTGGTGTCGATACATGTAGTGTCCGAAATAGGAAGTATATTCACCCCTTCTGACAAATTCATACTGAAGAGACTAGAACAATTTAGATATTTTAGAAACTAATAGTATGAAGATTACCATTACAAAACCTTCAGTTCACTTTTGCCCCAAAGTGCAAGATAAGTGAAGCACTGATTGTGAAACAGCCAAACATGTACATGGCATGTTCTGTAACTAGTGTGGTAGCTAGGTAAAACATGTATATATATGTATAATTGTATGTATAGTTATGTTTGAACCCTTACATGAAGTAATATTTAGACAATTTATGAAAAAAACCCAGACAAGAACAAATATATATATATATATATATATATATATATATATATATATATACATATAACTCGGTGAGTATCAATCTGCTAAGACAGTGCTCTATACCGCAGTGGCAGAGCGTAATAGTTTTGGTAGTACTGGAACTCTTTCTTGGGTGTAACTCGGAGTTTCACGCATATTGCGATCATCAGACACTCTGAGGCCTACTCTCTGGGTGTGCTGTATATATAGAGTGTAGACAATAGAAATACCATCACTATTGTCTGTGTCGGTGGGTAGGTGTTGTATGTGTGGAGGTGTTGGTTGTTATTGTGTGGGTTATTGGGTGCGGACAAGTAAGTGTTGGCGGGTTGTTACATGTTGGGCTTTGATGTTCCGTTAGTTAACGGCTTTGATGTTCCGTAAAATGTAAATTCTTGAGAAGTGATAGTTCAAAATGCTTAATTATGAATCGAATGAGTTTTGGCCATCCTGCCAGTGATTTATTTTTTCCACAAAACTCAGAATCCTCAAAGTTTGAGACATTGTCATGGTCTGGCGAATGTTCTTGTTCATCGTCTGTGTCACTTTGAAAATGTATCGGTCGTAGGAGTGTTGCACACACACATATATTTAGTGAAATCCCCCCAATAACGATAAATGTGCCTTGCCATCCATAAACATCAATAAGTAAACGAATTAATGGCGCCATCACAAACGATCCTCCACCAGTTTCCTATCTGTTCTTTGGTTTCGGATTAAATATTCCCCTTGTTCACATCGTGAAGCGATCCATCAACGTTGGTATTTCTGACACGAAAGCACCACTATTACTGTCTGTCCTAGGATTGTGCATGATGATCGGTGGTTTAACTCAGGGTATACTAATAGACTGCCTACACTTGTCAAAACGTAAGGTGTTGGGTTGTGCTTTCTTTTTATACGGAATGTTCACAGTATTATTAGTTACTACAGAAAGTTTTGTAACTACTGCTATCTTAATAGCAATAATGGGACTTTATCGAGGAACATTTGCAGCAGTCAATGCTCCAGCATTGAAAGAAATCACAGGTCAAAGCAAATTCACGAGTGGTTATGGTCTGGCTGTACCGTTTATTGGTATGTTCCAATTGATAGGACCAGTGGTTGCAGGTATGTGTACAACCACTCTACTGGAATACATGTGATCTTGCTGCTAGTCCTTCAGGCTTTCTTTCGATACGTCTACGTAAACGACGTACGAAGCTCGCTTAATTGAAGAAGGAAAGCTTGTCGTATAGTATCGGAAGAAAGCCCAAAGGTCTAGAAACAGCTAGACTAGAGTAGATGTATTTATTCATGTGTCGTGAGGAAGGATAATGCACTCCATTAAAACTTGCGTGAACAGACTAAAGAATTAACAAAGAAATATGTTTTCTCAAAAAGCTGTTACAACTAAATTATACCCGTTAGAAAAACTGTGACGTTTCAATGTTAGGGAGCCTTCTGTATTTGTAGGGGGATGGGGGGGGGGGGGTCACTTTTTACAAATCAGCTCTCGAGAGGGCCATATTTTAGAAAATGGGATTAGGGGGAGGATCACATTTTACTTTGACTAATTGTATTGCCTAACATTGAATTTTTGGGGGGTTATTTTGTCATCCCATCGCTGCCAGTGGTTCCAAATCCCATTGCTGCAATTCGGGTTAGAGCTAGGGTTAGGTACCCATGATACGGCCTATATTAATCAAATTGCTGATGACAAACAATTAATGAATTAATAGTCAGTTGTGGTATGATGAGAGGAGTGGGTCTTACAGGTGTAAATTGAGCAAAGCTGAGTAAGATACTACGAATGTTGTGCAGATCATGACCTCGGTCCCACAATGTCGGGACTATGTCAATCTCATTGTTGGGAGTTGTGGCATTCAACTCAGCCGGCAATGAGATCCAAACACGTACAGGTATTTATTTATTAATGCAGTGCCTTGAAGTGCCCTTCACGACGTTCAACAAATTGGTTGAGGGTTTCTTTGTTGTCATGTATACATTCTAATAATTTTTATTTTCGTTCTGTTCATATTTAGGATACCTTTATGATTACACACATAACTACGATGTGTCGTTCTACGTTGGCGGCGCCTCTACGATGCTAGCTGGAATTATTGTTCTGTCTACGCACTTCGTACTGGAAAGGTGGCAGCTTATTCACGGAAACGAATCTAGTGAGAATATGAAAGACTTTGAGAATGGAGGAGGAAAGAATGTGTTATTAGGACAATCACCTCACAACGATCGAGTAGGCGAAGACAGTGAAGAGACAGATCTAGAATCCCTAGATCTGGAATGTGTATCAGTTACTTATGTTGAGAGGGAGACAACAGTATGACAATGTGTAACATGACAGGTTGGATCATGTACATAGTAACATGACAGGTTGGGTCATGTACATAGTAACATGACAGGTTGGATCATGTACATAGTAACATGACAGGTTTGATCATGTACATAGTAACATGACAGGTTCAACTTTGGGTCATTATTTACCGAGTAACTCAGTAACAATATATCACATGATTAAACTCCTTTGAAGATGGATTTGTCTGTGTCGGTCGACGACCTGGTGTACGTGTGAAACAAAACCCACCTGATATCCACATAACTGGTCACAAACCCCTGTTTGTAGCGTCGATTTTCTAACACTAGCCTGTTTAAAAGTATTTATATTAAAGGAACATTAGAAAATGCCACAGTGATTTTGGAATTTGACATTTTGATTATTTTTACAGAATCGTTGATATCACACCCCCCCCACACACACATATGTGTGTATGATTGTGTGTATGTATGTATGTATGTATGTATGTATGTATGTATGTATGTATGTATGTATGCATGTGTGCATGCATGTATGCATGTATGCATGCATGCATGCATGTATGTATGTATGTATGTATGCATGTATGTATGTATGTATGTATGTATGTATGTATGTATGTATGTATGTGTGCGTGTGCGTGCGTGTGTATATGTATGTATGTATGTATGTATGTACGTACTGTCTGTTCGTGTGGATGTGTGTGCGTGTGCGTGTGTGAACACATTGAAAGTCAAAAACCGCTGGACCGATTGCCCTGGTATTTGGTGGGTGTATTACCTTGGGTGTCTACTTGGGAAATTGTTCAAATCAAGATGATCTTACCACCAGTGTATGATTTGGGTCAAAAGATGTGATATTTGGTCAAAAAACTTAAACTCAAAAAAACTACTGGGCAGATAGGTCTTAAATTTGATGGGAACGTTTTAGTGGTGTTTAGATTAAGAAGTGTTGATAACATGATGATCATATCAGTGACATGCAATTAGGTATAATTTTTGGTCAAAATTCTATTATTTTGACATTTTTCCCCGCATCACTTTGCGTAAGATATTACTGACAAAACTAGACCAGTGTCTGTCAATCAACGTTTTGTATTTCTTTGATGGTTGTATATGTAATATGTATACAATACAATACGTACATCCATCCATCCATCCACACAAACACACATACATACATACATACATACATACATACATACATACATACATATGTACATACGTACATACATACATACATATACACACGCACGCACACGCACACATACATACATACATACATACATACATACATACATACATACATACATACATGCATGCATACACACATGCACACATGCACACATGCATACATACATACATACATACACACATACACACAATCATACATACATACATACATGCATACATACATACAACTTATTTTTAGGATTCATTGAATGTACTAAGTCAGGTCAGTATCCTTAGTGATTTGATGGCAGTGTTTCGTTTTGTTTCAGCATTTGCATGCCAACAGTTAGTATTAAGCCTTTGAGAAGACACTGCCATAGGCGGCGCCTAAAGCACATACCTGGATATTTGATATTTGCCATTCCTGCTTTTGGTCGGCGACAAATGTTTTTTCTCTCTCGAAAATCCTCCAGCTCAGCCCCCCTAGAAATCAAATCGTTTACCCCTTATGTTATATTAGTCTTATTGGTGGAAAATTTAGGGGAAATTTCCAAAGATCAGAGATTGGAGACTCCGATGTCCTTTGACATACTATAATGATGGAACACTACCGTTTGTTGCAACATACATGTAGGTATTTGATGCAGCAAATAACACTAGATGTTTTCAAGATAACGTCTTATATTTGTCAAGGTTTGTCTTCGAACGTTTTTATAGATATCACAAGTAAATAACTATCTCAAAGGCTCAAATAGTTTCATACAACAACGAAAGTAACATTACTGATAAAGTAGCGTCTGTACAACGATAGTTGGTGTACGGGGTCCGAGCGGTACAAACTTCGCGATCGGGGCATTCAGTTACGAAATACCGACAGGAAATATGACGCAAGATTTATCATGATCTCATTCCAGTCTAAGAAAACCACCAGCATTGTGAAATAAGTGTACAGTTGAGTTTATTCAGATACCGTATACTTTCTATACCTGACTGTGTGTCCTGGTGAGCACATTGTATTACAGTACGATCACAGGAAAGTGTCCAGTTCAAATACACGAGGGCTGTTCTTATGGTAATTAATCATATTCTTCTTCTTGTAAGATATAGAATAAGTTATTAGCGTACCCTCAAATCTTTGATGTGTGTATTGAAAACTACATTGACTTCGATATGCTGCAGGGGCAATAAGCTGCAACATAGTATAAATGATATACAATCATACACTACTCGAGATGTATTGACGTCAAATACCATATAAGTAATTGGCCCAAAACTGACCAAGTACGGGCAGAGTTACGAGCTCGCAAGTCTCAAGTACGAGTGACGTCTGGACGTATATATACGGGTGACGTAACGAGCTCGTAAGTCTGAAATACGAGTGACGTCGATTATCCGAACGCTAACGGGGACATGCATTTATTTAGTGGATATGCGATCTGCATCGAGATGGGACGGGCGGGGTCAAAAGGTCGCACTCATACAGAATGAACGTACACGTACGCTGCATACCTCCAAATACCAACCCCTAGATTTACGTGATACCGTAACAGTGTGAATCAATGAATGAATGATCTGGCCTGAACTTTGTCTTGGTGCAATCATTCATTAAAAATATAGAAAAGTGGTTAATTTACATAAATTTGCATACAATTTACATAATACATATTTTAGCATACGCAATTAAATATCATATGTAAGGCTAGAAAAAATAAAAAAGCTGGTCAACGGGCAACCTAACCCATCATATTGGGTAGGTAGGTAGAATTTCATTTTTTTCACAAGCTTGACAAGGATAAAACAAACCATATATAATGATAGCAAAGTATTTCAGGTCGAGTTTAGGTAGAACTTATTTAGTCATCTTGATACTATCTCATGCAATTTGGTCGCATAGCTACAGTTAGGAAATGTACACAATTTACAGTTAAACAAATGTTATAGCTCCTCTCACCCTCTCTTCTCAAAAAAGAGAGGGTGATAATATAAAAATATAACGCAAGCATTATTTTAGCCACCCCTTCTTTCACCTACACTACAGTGGGGATATATAATTATATGGTACAATGATGCATACAAATGTCAGTGATAGCCAACTACAATAAAACTCCGAACGATATTACTTTATACAGGATGTGGATTTCACACGCATAAGGATATTTCTCATAATGAACTCTAACCTATACAGGGAGGTACTTAGCCAGACACCTTCCATCTTGTTTTGGGAGAAAGACAATTATCACCTTGACTACTACTGATTGGAAGGAGACAACTCCAATGGTGAAAAATATTGAAAATAGGACCACCACCACAGCCATCTACCAGGGCTGTGGAAAAATATTCCACCATAGCTGTTACATCATGGATGTGCACAACTGTGATGTAGGTGTGCAGTACACAGCTATGGTACTGGAATGTGCAAAACAGTCGTGGCACAGAGGTGGTGTTCTACATCCCTGCAACATGCATATTTTTCACAGCCATCTACCAGGGCTGTGGAAAAATATACCCTGTAACGGGGCTGTGAGGCACACGGCTGGTACATAGCTATTATTCTCTTCTTCCTAGCACTAGGATGTGATCACTTCCCAGCACTAAGATGTACACATTCTAGTGCTAGGATGCACATAATCACAATAGCTCACATAATCATGGCAATTTCTAACATAAAAGTTGAGTTTTATAATACATCCTCAGTCAATTTTGCATTTCAATGGAAATGACATATAAGAGTGTATTTATTCTTATGTTGTTAGTTAATAAAACGCGAATACCTTTTGACGTTCAGTTATTCACCAAACTTGTCACAACAAATACAAACAAGGTTATGTGCGCGAAATTAAGTCTGGTGTTTGGTCGAAAAATTCGCCGAATTATTAATGTTATGTCAAGTATTTATGATGTATGTTATAGTATGTTCACGTTTTAATACCGTCACAGTATATGGTTTTTTAGCTCCTTTTCTGTTAAAAGGAGGATTTGGGTTCAGTTGTAGAAAGGCATAGGAAGTACACATGTATTTTGTTTATATAAAAAGTAAAACTTTGACCTACTGAACTGGAAAAGAACATGTACCATGATTTTTGCTGAAAAGAATGAGTAATAAACCTTTGAAATTTAAGGGGATGTGTTTGAAAATTAGTGCAATCCGGGCCTTGACAGTTTTCAAACGATGAATAGAACGGTCTAACTCAGTGTCGAGGTCAATGTCGAAGTCAGGCGTCTATACCTTCTTAACATACCTTTACTTCTTCATAGAAATTATCACTGATTGACGAAAATTGAGCATTAGAATCGGAAAAAGCTATGAAAAGAAATTAAACCGTCTCCTAGCGGTATATTACCGGATGGACCATGTTGATTTGGTTCTCGCATAGCCCAGAAATCTTTGGAATTTGACTGCTTAGCAGCAGTTAGCAGTTTTCTTTTATCCAAATCAACACCAAAAAATGCTTTTCTCTGAATTGTAAGAGACTAGTATGATTTTTCTGAGCTTCATAATTATTCAAACTATCGGTTGATTTTATATTATGAAAAGCGCTAAGAGGTCGCTAGTAAGATATGATATGATATGATATGATATATATTTTATTACCCGATCAAAAATAAGTACAATACAAACGTAAATACAGGAAAAGCAAACTAGATCGGATAACAGGAGTCAGAAAATAGCTATGCTAATCGTGTCTGACTCCTGGCCAAAGTAAATAATGGTACAAGTTTAGAGGGCAAATAAATATACAAAAAGTAGCTCTACCCTTAACCCCCTCCCCTCACCACCCCCCCTATATACTAGTATACGAGTGCCATAATGAAAAGAAGTCATATATTACATTAGAACTGTACAATGTTATATTACATACTCTTTTAGTAAATCTTTACATAGTGATGATTTGAATCGCTGCCTTCGTGGTTCATTTCTTGTGCTGTGTTGTATTGAATTCCATGTAACTGCACCTGTGTATGTCATTGACTGTTTACCATAGAATGTTTTCACGGTAGGTACGCATAAATTATTTTGTATAGTATAGTACCACAGACCCTTGGGGGCGTTATGTACAACCGACATTTGTAATAACTGCCGACATTTGTAATAAAAATCACGTTTTTCATGTAATAAAACCGACATTTGTAATAATTGGGGAAATTTGTAATAATTTCTATGAACGACAAATGTAATAAAAATTGCCGATATTTGTAATCAATTTTATAAAAAAGATGTAACAAAATTGCCGAAATTCGTAATAAAAATTACATTATTAAAGGAGGATCCTTCCTTCGACACGAAAAAATGGGTTATCTAAATAAAGAAATCCAAGAATGCAAAATCGTCACGTCAAGCGAAAGTAGATTTAACAAGTATTAATTAAATTGATGAATATACTAATTAATTGAACAATTAACCAAGTTATTAATATTTCAATCAATCCGCATATGAATGTACTGGGTATAGTTAGTAAGTAAGTACTAGTAGACAGGTAGAGAGAAAGTAGACTTATTATTGACTGACTGACTGACTGACTGACTGACTGACGGACGGACGGACGGACGGACGGACGGATTGATTGATTGATTGATTGATTGATTGATTGATTGATTGATTGATTGATTGATTGATTGATTGATTGATTGATTGATTGATTGATTGATTGGTTGATTGATTGATTGATTGATTGATTGATTGATTGATATACTGACATAGCTGTACGCCCCAAGGAGTCCATGGGACAGACTCTGAGCAGGTCTAACTTGACTATTTCATAACGTGACATTCCTCGTCATACCAAGTACGTGTAATCTTTTGTTGATGTCTGAAATCAGTAAGTTTTTTGTGCTTCATGCACTTAGTCGCACTATGTCATTAAAGTTAATATAAACGAAAACTGTTCTGAGATGGTTCCTCTCCCCTGAGCACTTTAATACTTCAGTGAAAAGGTAATAGGTAATGATCAGCTTCAGGAATATACTAAATAAAATACCAAGTACGTGTAATCTTTTGTTGATGTCTGAAATCAGTAAGTTTTTTGTGCTTCATGCACTTAGTCGCACTATGTCATTAAAGTTAATATAAACGAAAACTGTTCTGAGATGGTTCCTCTCCCCTGAGCACTTTAATACTTCAGTGAAAAGGTAATAGGTAATGATCAGCTTCAGGAATATACTAAATAAAAATGACATAGTCGATAACTCTAACAGCCTGAATAATACTTGATACTTGTGAATGGCTATCTTCTTGTGTCACTGAAGAGTCAACCCTTTACTATTCTGAACCTAGTGTTCTTACATTTGACTTACGCACAGGTTGTAAGACACGAGTAAGACACGAGTAGTTCAAAGTTTTTAGCATTGAACGTTGAAATATGTCTTGGTAGACGATCCTTACCCAGAATGACAAATTCCGTTTAAGTCATTTTATCTATCAAATTGATCAACTATATTCATAAATTATGTTCTTTCATAGTTGTAAAAGCCCACATACATTAGTTGTGCGGTCATTGGAAAATATTGGCGGCACTTGTTCGTCTAATTAACGTACATCGCATTCAGATGCCGAGGTAAATCACTGTTTTCAGATTCAAGTCTGACACAATACGCATAATTATGCATTCTCTCGGCTGTCACCTGCCTAACATTTAAATATTGACTTTCTTGAGGCATAGAAGTCACCCCAAATTTTGCAAACGTACTTAAGGTAAACGACAACTCCTGGGGGATAAATCGGCTCAAAGAGTCACAAATCAAGAAAACAAATTTCAAGTACACCCACTTTCAAGCTATCATAATATTCAAGCCCCCTCCTCTTCGCTACCTCAATTTTCTGTGCCTCCCCAAATTTTTTCCTCATATCCTTTGCCTTATTCTTCTCGTTCTCGTCGTTGTTTATTTGCTAAATCCGGCCTTATAACATATAATAAGATTGAAAGTATAAAGTTGTACACTTGTATTTGTAAAATGCTACAAGACTAAATAACTGTATACATGTATTTGTAAAATGCTACAAGAAATAAATGTATAATCACAGACACTGGATAAAAATATGTTATTGTAGATGATGTGAAGTTGTTTTTCCAAAGCCTTCTGTGCACCCAAGATACCAGCTATTGTGTATTTTTGAGGGTTGCTTTCCATTATTAATATACAACATACAACGACTTTCAAAATGATCAGTGATCCATGGCTATATAATATGTTTGCCAACTCATGATGTGGGCATCTTTAGTACAATGGATAATATACTATTCTATAATGAGTGTGTAGTTGTATTTATAAACCGGTACAGTATAGCTATTCTATGCAGTGGCATCTAACGTAAATGGGTCAGACAGTTTACATCGGAATTGATTGGCAGTATGAAGTACTAAGTAAACTCTACAGATAGCACATTGTAAACTGTGTAAATAAACCATTCTCCTTTTGATATAAATTGTCGTGTACTCTGTTAGTGGCCCAGATGGTACATGAATCTTACAATCAAATATTCACTATTAACCTAGTAAATACATAAACGCATTGTAGTCAGACTACCTAAGGCATTGGGAAAAAGAACAACATTCTGTATGCTGAAATCTAAAGACTATCAAAATGAGTTTGGTATTGGTACTAATACCATTACAATACCTAACTTTGTATATCCAACGAACGTACATTATATATACAACTTAAACATATATATCGTGTACTAAATTGATAGTTATCAGGCATTGTATTGCAGCTATGTCTTCCCGTTGTCGTAGATGGTCTGTATGGGTCAGTGCTTTATGTATAATTGCTAATATTTGTTGGCAGTATTGTACATATTTGCAGCCATTGTAAGGACACCAGTATGTTGTTGGTTGTCCCGGCCATCACTGACAGACTCAGTAATACCCAGAATCAAGGTACAAATACTAGATATATGTGATTGTTTTCATGAACGTCAGCAAACAGTATACGTAGATTATCAGTTTTGCTGATTCATTATTTGCGATGTTCGATGTCCTATTCAGTACACCTGATCTATCATTACTATAGTCATGATAAAGGGTTTGTCAGTCAATCACTCACTCATTCAGTCGGTCAGTCACTCACACACACACACACACACACACACACACACACACACACACACACACATACTCACTCACTCACTCACTCACTCACGCACGCACGCACGCACGCACGCACTCACTCACTCACTCACTCAGCCAGGCTCTGTGTGTGTGTGTGTGTGTGTGTGTGTGTGTGTGTGTGTGAGTGAGTGAGTGAGAGAGAGAGAAATATTTGAACGAAAATGTAGCAAGCGAATAATATTTTTCTCTGTGTATGTTTGTCCATATAGGATATAGTAATAGCAATCCAAATTATTACACCGTGTCATGAAATAATGCAAATATGAACAAATGTACTTTGCAAAACTAATGCTGTACTTCGTACATAGTGAAACTATAGTTAATATTCATTATTTGAATATACTTCATTGTCACTTGATAGTAAAGCCTGGAAACCTACTTAAGACAGTAAATATTGCCTTCAAAGCTTAATTAGGAAACTACCATGTCATCACATAAATCTGTAAACAAATGTTAAACTATCAAAAACGATTAGGAAATGAGGAATATATTATACCTAGTACACTGTGTTTTCTTCTCATAGTAACAGGTGATGTCATAGTAACAGGTGACGTGGACAAATAAAGTCGTGAATAAGCTGAGTGAGGTACTGAACTCAGTCATGCTGATGGAACAACTTGAATCTTTGTGGTCAATTAAAAATGTTTTTTGTCGTTATTATGTCAAATCATTAATCAGACCTATCTAGAACCAGTAAGTAAAGCTTGGCACAGAATCAGCGTTACTAAACTCGGGATCTCAGCACACAATCAAATGATTAAGATACCAAGGCAAATCCCAGAAGAAAACACTATGCCATTTGTGTAATGATTAAGATATCTGTGGTGAAAGCCATTTTCTAAATGATTGAAACAATACAGCTCAAGCTGAAGCTAGAAGTCATTTCAAACCTTGCCATTCAAATGTAAGATATAACATTATGAAATTATCCAAAACAAGAATATTTCAAGTGTTAATGATAATAGCATTGCCAATAGCTTAGGAATAAAGTATTATAGTGTTTTATACATATTTAATGTTTTGTTGACACTAGATGATATAATTTTACATTGTTTTACCTCAAATAAAATAAACTATATCAGTATATTATTTAATCTATACTTTATAAGTACGGATATGAGGTCGTTGGGGGCGATATACTCTGTCAACGTCTACGTCATACCGCAGACCACTGTTTGATATATTCCAGTACTTAGTACAATGTACCTAACTACAGTGGAAATCGCTGCGTTGCATAGACTAGACCCTCCATATCTGTTTTCAATAATGGTCTGAGGTCGTACCTACATTTATTTACAAAAGCCTTCAGAAAGATCCCAGTTTAGACGATGATTAAAATCTAAGTATGAAACACGTAACCATGGTAACGGTAGAAAAATATGGCGCTACCTCCTTGAGATGGCACCAAAAACATCAAAAACAGCTCCAAATAATCTTAAAGATGGAAACCGGATTCTTACTGATCCAAAAGACATTGCAAACTCGCTTAACAACTACTTTTCAACTATTATGCAAAATTATTTACCAGAATCTAACGATCATCGATATGTAAATGAGAAACTGGAACAGTATATTTCATCGAGGGTGAACGCAGATGTTCAATTTTTTATACCCCAAATACAAACTGAATTTGTCCTGAACCAATGTTTCAACTTGGACAATGGAAAGGCCACAGGAACCGACAACATAAGTGTTAGACTTTTACGACTTTCAGCCCCTGTAATTACTCCCTCCATTATTAAAATCATGAACTTAAGTATTACATCTGGAAAATTCCCCAAAGTATGGAAAACTGCACGTGTGACCCCTGTACATAAAGGTGGGAGTCTTAATGATATAAATGTAATTATAGCCCAATATCCGTCTTGTGTACTCTAAGTAAGATCTTAGAATGACACGTCCACAAAACATTTTACTCATTTCTTACGGAAAATAATTTACTCCATGAGGCACAATCGGGATTTCGTGGTTTCCACTCGTAAAACAGCCCTAAACCGAATGGTCAACGTGTGGACGAACCACATGGACAAAGGTCAACTAAATGGAACTGTTTTCCTTGACCTGAGGAAGGCATTTGACATGATCGACCTAGACTTACTAATATGCAAGTTAATAATGTACAAGTGTAATAACAATACTATTGACTGGCTTACTACTTACAAGTGTAATAACAATACTATTGACTGGTTTACTACTTACAAGTGTAATAACAATACTATACAGCGCTTTGAGCACGGAGTGGGAAAGCGCTATATAAGAAACCAACATTATTATTATTATTGACTGGTTTACTACTTACAAGTGTAATAACATTACTATTGACTGGTTTACTACTTACAAGTGTAATAACAATACTATTGACTGGTTTACTACTCACAAGTGTAATAACAATACTATTGACTGGTTTACTACTCACAAGTGTAATAACAATACTATTGACTGGTTTACTACTTACAAGTGTAATAACAATACTAATGACTGGTTTACTACTCACAAGTGTAATAACAATACTATTGACTGGTTTACTACTCACAAGTGTAATAACAATACTATTGACTGGTTTACTACTTACAAGTGTAATAACAATACTATTGACTGGTTTACTACTTACAAGTGTAATAATAATACTATTGACTGGTTTACTACTCACAAGTGTAATAACAATACTAATGACTGGTTTACTACTCACAAGTGTAATAACAATACTATTGACTGGTTTACTACTTACAAGTGTAATAACAATACTATTGACTGGTTTACTACTTACAAGTGTAATAACAATACTATTGACTGGTTTACTACTTACAAGTGTAATAACAATACTATTGACTGGTTTACTACTTACAAGTGTAATAACAATACTATTGACTGGTTTACTACTTACAAGTGTAATAACAATACTATTGACTGGTTTACTACTTACCTGAAAAAACAGATCTTTATATAATGCAAACAATTCATTATATGATGCAAGTACATCCATATGTGTGACAGTTATTGACATGGGTTTACAAGTATATTAACTACATTTATGATATTGTACTTGATAATTAGCTGAATTAATCAATATTAATAGTTCACTCAATCTAAGAGATATCCTAGAACTTTTGGTTAACTAAACTATGATTATTTTATATGTCCGTGAACAGACAATCATATTTCTCATAGGGTTCCTATCTAAAGAGCTTTATACATGTGAAACAATGGATTTTGGTTAGCAATTTACCAGATACACTTAAAATTACTGAAAATGTAACATGTAAAATTAACTATGCAGTGTGCGGTATTATGCTTTGATAATAGAGTGTCTTTTGCAAAAACAAAAAGAGTGTTTCTCATCAACAGATGGGGGGGGGGGGGTGTCATTGTGGTTTTTTTATTTGTCAGAGGGGGGGGGTTTGGATTGTTTTGTGGATGAATTGCAGGGGGGGGGGGTTTCACTACTTTTAAGTACAACATAAACAAAAAGTCATCGGCCCACCCCTGGCCGTAAAAACTGATCACTCCCTAAACTAAAATGGGTTGAGATTGAGAATACCAATTTCATTATTAAGAAAGCTAACACTCGTCTGTACTGCCTAAGGAAACTAAGGTCATTTGGTGTTAGTCACGATCTTTTAGGAGTGTTTTTTAATGCAGTTGTTTGCAGTGCTCTCACCTTTGGTATTGTCTGTTGGGGAGGTAACTTGTCCCGACATGAGATGGGAGACAAAACAAGATTATCGAAAAGGGTAGCCAAATTATCGGTAAACAAAGTGAAAGTATAGATTCTATCTATAACAAACACATAACGTCTAAGGCTAATAGTGTTCTGAAAGACCCTTCCCATCCATAATATGCAGAATTCTACGACCATCATATTTCAAAAGAGTGGTAGATACCGTGCTCCAGTAGCTAAAACCAATCGTTTAAAATCATCTTTCGTTCCATCCTCTATTTCATTTCTTAATAGCAACCACTGTCGTCCTTTTAGTACTGTGCTGTTGTTTATAGTATGCCTGTGTAATATACGTAATGCTATCTTTTGTATTGCTTTTATTTTTCGTGTTAATTTCCCCTAGAGTGATGAATAAAGTAATTCTGATTCTACCCACCCCACACCTCCGACATGAATCCCCTCTCATAACACACAATACAGACAATGACACTGTACAGAGTCAACAAACTACGTACGTCACATTTATTATTGACATTTTAAAAACAATAAAGGATTTAAAGTAATAAAAATCAATACTACATTAAAGTGAAATTAGACATTAATGTTAACAGTAAAAGATAAGATTGAGATCCAGTCATGTTATAAACATTTAAAGTTCTATGATATCAAACCATGGTACATTGCAAAGATTCTATGATATCAAACCTTTGTGCATTGCAAAGATTCTATGATATCAAACCATGGTACATTGCAAAGATTCTATGATATCAAACCTTTGTGCATTGCAAAGATTCTATGATATCAAACCTTTGTACATTGCAAAGATTCTATGATATCAAACCTTTGTACATTGCAAAGATTCTATGATATCAAACCATGGTACATTGCAAAGATTCTATGATATCAAACCTTTGTGCATTGCAAAGATTCTATGATATCAAACCTTTGTACATTGCAAGGATTGTATACTATCAAATCATGGTACATTGCAAGGAATTTATGATATCAAACCATAGTGCATTGCAAAGATTCTCTACCATCAGATTCTGGTACACTGCAAAGATTCTATAATATCAGACCCTGTTACATTGCAAGGATTATATAACATCAGGCACTGGTACTGTAACATTGCAAAGATTCTGTAACATAAAGTATTGAAAATAGATTAACACTATAAATAGAATAAAACATCCAATTGAAATAGTATTTGTATATACTTTCTATAATCTACTCTGTGTATTATATTTGTATATACTTTCTATAATCTACTGTCTATTATATTTGTATATACTTTCTATAATCTACTCTGTGTATTATATTTGTATATACTTTCTATAATCTACTCTGTGTATTATATTTGTATTAAAAATGACACATATTAGTTATACAGTATATGGAGTGGACAATGAAATGTTTATGAGCAGACACTGTTCTTTATCACACTACTCCTATAACCGGCACTTCAAATACTTTTATTCCAAGATTTTTACTTGTTTGCTTAATTATTTATATTTAAACATTTTAATAATTCCATTTCTTACTATTTACACTGATGAACAATCTACCAGCAGTAGACTCGTTACTATATCCTATGTTTATATGTTGGTCCAGTTCGCTTCTGATTCAACAATGTGGCTGCTCAATCGAAGCAACAACAATCATTTGTAAAGTCTACTAAAAGGTATCATGTTACAATTATATGTGTATAAAAAGTGGCAAAATTCTTGGCAAACATTTATTACATTGTTACCATTCCACTCGTTAAGGTAAAGGTTAGTGTAGCATAGATTCTGAATATTAAGTCAGTGTCAAAAAATATAAAATATAAAATATAAATACAATTTGTTGGTATTAGAAAAAATATAACTAAAGATTCAAATAATTAAGAAGCTTTTGTTGGCATGGTGATGCAGGATTAGCGTGTTAAGTATTGCCTACTACACATCTAACTTACAATAGATTGAGTTGCTTTAATCCAATTAAAAATCCATCTGAAAATTTTTTAAACTAAATTATTCTCCAAGTACTCCGAGTATATTTATCTTTCCGAAATATTATCTTTAAACTAAAAATCTAGTCAGATTCATTCTAAACTCATATTACATGTGTATTCTTTACTTTGTAAATTTTTCCAAATTCAAATTTAAACTAAAGTGGGTACGACTTAACTATACTGTATTCTAACATACACATTTCGATTGAAAACAAAATACGTACATTCGGAGATATCGAGTTCCGATAAAATGTGTAGCGTCAGAGACATGTCGGTTTCAGCTGATGTAACAAGTTTTAGGACAACTGTTCAAATTTGACAACTCTTAATTGACTACTATTTATTTGCAGCAAATATGGTCTCAGAAAGTAAGTCAAACAATGACATCAGATAGTCATGGAACATTTAAAAAAAAAAGTTTTTCAGCTAAACTAAAACGTTAAGTACTGTTACAGTGTTAGTAAGAAGCTGACGCGCTTCTCGCGAGATCTCGTGTCTGCTATAGGTCTTCGACTTCATGAATCTAGATGGATATGTAGTTGTGGATACAGGTTGTGAGGAATCTTAGAAGATGGTTTCCACGGTGGCCTCTCGTACAGTGAAATTTTCCCCTTGTATCTGGTCGCTAACTGGTCAGCTGTTAAGAAAACACACAACAACATTGACGGTTGTGATAATCTGTTCAATGCATTGAATTGTTTCAAATATCTGTACGGAGCATTAACTTTTAATTTACGGGGGGGGGGGTATTCTCCTTCAGAGTTCTGTACTATTCTAGCAAACCCCTGCAAAATAGTAAAAACCAGATATAAACTGAATGAATTCAGTAAGATTTTCGTTTCTACAAACAATAACTGTTGGAATGTAACAGATATATATATAACCTAATTACTTGAAATAATTAATTATGCATTAGAACTAAAAGCTACATCATCAAGCTTTTCAGTTTTGATTGAAGTATGTACAAAATTATATTGAATTTGAAGCGTGCATTCTTAAGATATAGCCTAATTACTTAATTAATTATGCAAATTAGTTATTACAACTGCAGGCTATATCATCAAACTTTATATGGCACATGCACTTTGTTATCGTCAGTGTATGTACCAAATTGTATTGAATTTGAAGCATGTATTCTTAAGATATAGCCTAATTACCGAAAACCATTGACTATGTAAATAGCTCGTTAATATTTATGGATGTTTACCAAAACCTTACCAGTTCTAGCCATTACCGTAAAGAATATGTGCACCAAATATCGTTTCAATTGAGCCAGCCGTTTTCTCACAGACAGACAGACAGACAGACAGACAGATAGACTGAGAGAGACAGAATTTTCATCCCTAATATACAACCTTCCTCACGGAAGGTAGAAATGAGTCCACCTTTCGATTTCTTCTTGTTTTCATGACGACCCCCCCCCTCCCGCCCGACAAATCTCAAGACAGCAGTAAGTTATGATAACAATGTTTATTTTGGCAATGATGTAAATTAGTCAATTTGGTTATCAGAATAGTTAATATCAAATTGTGGAGTACGATGTAGTCACTGTTACGATATTACTACCAATCAATTATTGCCAACGATACTTTAACTTTCACTACCTACTGGTTTCACTGAATTATCAATAGGTTACATAAACTTTGATCAAACAGCTGTAGCTGTAATCAATAGAACTACCATTTCGAAATCGAATGTCCATTCCTATATTTCATCCTAAGTCACATTGACAGATTTCCATAGCCGATGTTGGAAATGTTGGCTATAATGGCAAAAAAGGAAAGTTTGCCAAATAATGTCTGTAAACAATTGAATTGTAGGGACTTTATTACCTAATAATGTATTATGGCAGTTGCCTTGCAAATTGCATTGTGTGGGAGGACAGCTCCAAACTATCAGAAATGGTTATTTCTAGACCTAAAAGTAGGCGTCTCCTGTCACGTCAGTTGTGATCAATGCTCTAAGTTGCCGTTATGGGGTAATAATCCACCAAATCTATCATTATCACATGCATGACTTTTTGAGTAACAATTCAACTTGATGATTTTCGATGCTCAATTAAAAGCAATGACGGTAATACCTAGTCAGTCATCAAACAAATGTGTAAATTCCGACAGTCTTTCATTTTACCTCGTCGAAATTAATTTAGACAACATGCAATGCACCGATACATCACTTAAAGTTGACTCGAGCTGAGAATGAGTACTGTGTTAGAAGCTGTAGTTATGGGGATAGTGAATCTGAGAATGAATACTCAGGCTAGGTTGCTTCATGGCCCACTTTAATATGAAACATGGACATTTCTGGGAGCCCCTCCCCCAAAAAAAACCAACAAAAAAACCAACAACAACAACAACAACAACAACAACAACAAAACAAAAAACAAAAAAAAACAAAACAAAACAACAACAACAAAAAAAAAAAAAACAGGGCAAATTTCATGACTACTATTAAAATCCTTCCCCATTGAAAGGTGAAAATAAATACTCTATGAGTCAAATGTTGGATAAATATCGAGGAGATAGAATGTCATCAAATATACTATCGTCAGTTTATGTCGTCAAAGTATTGCCAGATAACGAATTGTGTACGTACCATAGGATCGCCTTGTAGGAGGAGCTGACGTCACCCTTGCCTTTGGTTTTTCTCTGGACGCTGGTTTACTAAATTGAGTCTGTGTTCCCACTGTTGTACCCTGTCGACTCGGCACTCGTTCCCTCGCTGTAGCAGGTCGGTCAAGAGGGCTGCTTCGACTCAAAGGTCTTTGGTTTGTCACACTGGCACCACTTGCTCGACTTGATGGACGTACTGCGTTGGTGGCACTACATGGACGTGATCCTGGACGTGATCCTGAACGTGATCCTGACCTACTACTATTTGGAACAGGCTCCTTAGCTAGCAAACTCTTTCTCTCTCTAAATATGCCATTACCAAGACGGTAAGTTATGTTTAACCATCTGGATACCTGTATTTGAAAAAAAAAGCAAACAATGCAATGTCTATTAGTATTATTATTATTATCATTGTAACACGAGTGACAACTATATATATATATATATATATATCCACGCTATTGTCTAAATACACTTCACTTTCCACTTTCAACTTTAAAATGTTCATAGAATGCATGTTTGTCCATGTCTTTAAATCTCTCACTTAAATGTCAGACCACCACTATAGGGAATTTTCTTTAGTGGTCTGAGCTTAAATGAAAACGAGGCTTACTATTTTGTAATTTTGACATTCAGTTTGTTTACTACGGTAACCCACCTTTGCAAACTCATTAGCTAAATGAGTGAACTTCATATTTGTATAATAATTTTAAAATTTTACTGTCTGGAAAACGCATAAATGTGTTCTATTCGGAAATTGTTCTACTCGTTAATCGTACTGTTCTTGGTAACTCACAGACGTGTTCTTAATAATTCCCAACACTGGTGATTTTTTTTCTGCGTTGCGATTTTTTCCCCTCGTGTTTACAATGGCTTCAAAACCCGATTTGGATCAATTATAAATAAAATACAAAGAAACTGAAGTTGGAGATGACAATTGAAAATTGTGTATGATTTCATCTTCACGACCATAAAATGCTATGTCTATGTATTGGCCTCAAATTCTTTTGTTATGTCGAATAAATAAAACTGAAATAGGCCTAAGCCAAATCGGAAAACGGCTATTGAAACGTGAAATGCGTGTATTATTTACAATATCAACTATTGAGAAGGTTGAAATACGACGCTGATACAACGTGAATAGATTCGATGTTACAACATGCTACATTGTACAGTCGTGCAGTCGCGAGCTTGGTGAAAAGATGTCCAAAGTGTCTTACCTCGACTGTGATACCCTCAATTGTATTAAGAGTGACTGGTAATAAGTTAACGACTGCTCCATACAGACTCACTTCTCCTGTGTTTAACCCCCGGAATTCCTCTATGGTTTTGTATTTATGTAAATCAGTAAAGTCATTGTCTTCGTTCATGAATTTCTCCCAGAATGCCAATTCTGCTAAAATCTTAACACCCGTCGCTTCTTGCTCTGGATGTACGGTCAGTTGCTCGACAGGTTCACCAAGCCAATCTCTGACATTATCTGCAAGTTGACGCAGTATGCTACTCAGGTGAACGAAGTAGCCCAGGAGTACAGTGTAATGGGTCTTTCTTTCACCGTCCAGCTTTTGTGATATTCGATAACAGTCTTGTATCTGGCCAATTGTCAAAATTGATGGTCCGTAAGAACGATGACGAGATAAGGGACATCTTTCCAAGGCATCGATAAAACTTCTAGTCTGTTGGAACAGTCTCTTATATTCACTCATTTTAATCTTACGTACTTCGTCCGTCAGTTGACCATTGGCTTCCTGCATATGCTGCAACACTTTATCATGGTCATAGCGCGGTATGTTCGACATATTTACTGACCTGCAGAAGAAAGTGATACCATTTGGTGAACAATTTGTATAAAAAAACTACTGAAATATGACTTTGAATAGACTTTGACGATAACAGTGCTAGTTATGAGTCGGGCAACCAGGTTTAATTGGTTGTGTTTAGGACAAACAAACAAACAAACAAACAAACAAACATTACGTCAAAGCTTGATCGGTTATGTTTACGACGACAAATAAGAAAATAATGATATGTCAAACTAAAGTTGACAAACGTGGTAGATATGAATGACAACATGATTACATATAATGTCTATGCAACGATATGAATGACAATATGATTACACAATGTACATGTAATGTCTATACAACGAAAATGTTGTAAATAACTATCCTGAAAATACAGATAGTGATAATGATTTTCAAATTTGCAACATTTACATTAACAACCTTGCAACGAATAATAAAATGTTGATGTATTTCAGAACTGTAGTTGAATGAATATATCAATTTTGAAAATCGTCTAAAGATAATAGAGCATTGAAAAACCCCTTATCATCATGTTTGTTTTCATAGAACAGGAAGCGTCACAAGTTGAGGTCAAGTTTGTGTCATAGCCACACAATGCCTAATGGTACTGTACAAAAATACTTTTCTCAAACAAGCTATTATAGGTGTGCATACAAGTAGAAATTGGTGTGGAAAGCGACCCGGTTTTCTGCAAATGTTTGCAGCATACATGTATTTCGGGACAATACCTTATAATTGAGAATAGAATGTCTTATTTGTTGTAATTACTCTTGATGTGCATCAAAAGACTAAGACTGCATTGCCTGGCAACCATAGCAAATAACAATAAAGGAACGTAGAGACCAGGTCAAAGGTCAAACTAACATTAATACGTTGACCTTAAAGTCTATTCAATTGTAAATTGAAGTGATAACTCGACGTACGCAATGTGTATGCGTTACACAATGGACGGTGTCGAGGACATCGACCTGCACGACTAGCGCTGACTGTCTGCATATGGACAGAAAAACAAACTGATTGGGACACTGTTTGTAAATTTAAATAGCCTAGTTCCTAACGACCGTGTTCCGATTTTACACCACGTTATCTTCAGGCATGGTAAATTAAGGGATGTATGTAAAATCGGAACACGGTCGTCAGGAACTAGACAGTACATTTACATGTATAGGCAGTCGGAGATATCAAGTTGCAATATGTGAAGGAAGGAACTACAGCAACACAGAACGTCAATTTTGGACTGCAAAATAACACCTCGTAATACGCCTATATGATAGAGGTATTAGGGAAACCCCTTTCACTGGGTGACCCTAAAACGAATGACAACCTGAATGACGGAAAACGAATGACAGCATTTCTAGGTGGTAAACAGTGGAATGACACCCTTTTCTACATTCAGTTAGTTGAATGACACCCTCTGCACTGTAAAACCAGTGGAATGACAGCCGCCACTCTATAAAATAAGTGGAATGACAGCATTTTCAATGCTTTAGAACTGGAATGACAGCATTTCTAGGTGGTAAACAGTGGAATGACACCCTTTTCTACATTCAGTTAGTTGAATGACACACTCTGCACTGTAGAACCACTGGAATGACAGCCGCCACTCTATAAAATAAGTGGAATGACAGCATTTTTAATGCTTTGGAACTGGAATGACAGCATTTCTAGGTGGTAAACAGTGGAATGACACCCTTTTCTACAATCAGCTAGTTGAATGACACCCTCTGCACTGTAGAACCACTGGAATGACAGCCGCCACTCTATAAAATAAGTGGAATGACAGCATTTTCAATGCTTTAGAACTGGAATGACAGCATTTCTAGGTGGTAAACAGTGGAATGACACCCTTTTCTACATTCAGTTAGTTGAATGACACACTCTGCACTGTAGAACCAGTGGAATGACAGCCGCCACTCTATAAAATAAGTGGAATGACAGCATTTTCAATGTTTTAGAACTGGAATGACAGCATTTCTAGGTGGTAAACAGTGGAATGACACCCTTTTCTACATTCAGTTAGTTGAATGACACCCTCTGCACTGTAGAACCAGTGGAATGACAGCCGCCACTCTATAAAATAAGTGGAATGACAGCATTTTTAATGCTTTGGAACTGGAATGACAGCATTTCTAGGTGGTAAACAGTGGAATGACACCCTTTTCTACATTCAGTTAGTTGAATGACACACTCTGCACTGTAAAACCAGTGGAATGACAGCCGCCACTCTATAAAATAAGTGGAATGACAGCATTTTCAATGCTTTAGAACAGGAATGACAGCATTTCTAGGTGGTAAACAGTGGAATGACACCCTTTTCTACAATCAGTTAGTTGAATGACACACTCTGCACTGTAGAACCACTGGAATGACAGCCGCCACTCTATAAAATAAGTGGAATGACAGCATTTTCAATGCTTTAGAACTGGAATGACAGCATTTCTAGGTGGTAAACAGTGGAATGACACCCTTTTCTACATTCAGTTAGTTGAATGACACACTCTGCACTGTAGAACCAGTGGAATGACAGCCGCCACTCTATAAAATAAGTGGAATGACAGCATTTTTAATGCTTTGGAACTGGAATGACAGCATTTCTAGGTGGTAAACAGTGGAATGACACCCTTTTCTACATTCAGTTAGTTGAATGACACCCTCTGCACTGTAAAACC
This sequence comes from Glandiceps talaboti, assembly GCF_964340395.1. Taxonomy (NCBI): domain Eukaryota; kingdom Metazoa; phylum Hemichordata; class Enteropneusta; family Spengelidae; genus Glandiceps; species Glandiceps talaboti. The sequence goes on along the minus strand of NC_135549.1, from coordinate 32,979,299 downwards.
ACTGGAATGACAGCCGCCACTCTATAAAATAAGTGGAATGACAGCATTTTCAATGCTTTAGAACTGGAATGACAGCATTTCTAGGTGGTAAACAGTGGAATGACACCCTTTTCTACATTCAGTTAGTTGAATGACACACTCTGCACTGTAGAACCAGTGGAATGACAGCCGCCACTCTATAAAATAAGTGGAATGACAGCATTTTCAATGTTTTAGAACTGGAATGACAGCATTTCTAGGTGGTAAACAGTGGAATGACACCCTTTTCTACATTCAGTTAGTTGAATGACACCCTCTGCACTGTAGAACCAGTGGAATGACAGCCGCCACTCTATAAAATAAGTGGAATGACAGCATTTTTAATGCTTTGGAACTGGAATGACAGCATTTCTAGGTGGTAAACAGTGGAATGACACCCTTTTCTACATTCAGTTAGTTGAATGACACACTCTGCACTGTAAAACCAGTGGAATGACAGCCGCCACTCTATAAAATAAGTGGAATGACAGCATTTTCAATGCTTTAGAACAGGAATGACAGCATTTCTAGGTGGTAAACAGTGGAATGACACCCTTTTCTACAATCAGTTAGTTGAATGACACACTCTGCACTGTAGAACCACTGGAATGACAGCCGCCACTCTATAAAATAAGTGGAATGACAGCATTTTCAATGCTTTAGAACTGGAATGACAGCATTTCTAGGTGGTAAACAGTGGAATGACACCCTTTTCTACATTCAGTTAGTTGAATGACACACTCTGCACTGTAGAACCAGTGGAATGACAGCCGCCACTCTATAAAATAAGTGGAATGACAGCATTTTTAATGCTTTGGAACTGGAATGACAGCATTTCTAGGTGGTAAACAGTGGAATGACACCCTTTTCTACATTCAGTTAGTTGAATGACACCCTCTGCACTGTAAAACCACTGGAATGACAGCCGCCACTCTATAAAATAAGTGGAATGACAGCATTTTCAATGTTTTAGAACTGGAATGACAGCATTTCTAGGTGGTAAACAGTGGAATGACACCCTTTTCTACATTCAGTTAGTTGAATGACACCCTCTGCACTGTAGAACCAGTGGAATGACAGCCGCCACTCTATAAAATAAGTGGAATGACAGCATTTTTAATGCTTTGGAACTGGAATGACAGCATTTCTAGGTGGTAAACAGTGGAATGACACCCTTTTCTACATTCAGTTAGTTGAATGACACCCTCTGCACTGTAGAACCAGTGGAATGACAGCCGCCACTCTATAAAATAAGTGGAATGACAGCATTTTTAATGCTTTGGAACTGGAATGACAGCATTTCTAGGTGGTAAACAGTGGAATGACACCCTTTTCTACATTCAGTTAGTTGAATGACACACTCTGCACTGTAAAACCAGTGGAATGACAGCCGCCACTCTATAAAATAAGTGGAATGACAGCATTTTCAATGCTTTAGAACAGGAATGACAGCATTTCTAGGTGGTAAACAGTGGAATGACACCCTTTTCTACAATCAGTTAGTTGAATGACACACTCTGCACTGTAGAACCACTGGAATGACAGCCGCCACTCTATAAAATAAGTGGAATGACAGCATTTTCAATGCTTTAGAACTGGAATGACAGCATTTCTAGGTGGTAAACAGTGGAATGACACCCTTTTCTACATTCAGTTAGTAGAAAGGGGTGTCATTCCACTGTTTACCACCTAGAAATGTTGTCATTCCAGTTCTAAAGCATTGAAAATGCTGTCATTCCACTTATTTTATAGAGTGGCGGCTGTCATTCCAGTGGTTCGACAGTGCAGAGTGTGTCATTCAACTAACTGAATGTAGAAAAGGGTGTCATTCCACTGTTTACCACCTAGAAATGCTGTCATTCCAGTTCCAAAGCATTAAAATGCTGTCATTCCACTTATTTTATAGAGTGGCGGCTGTCATTCCACTGGTTTTACAGTGCAGAGGGTGTCATTCAACTAACTGAATGTAGAAAAGGGTGTCATTCCACTGTTTACCACCTAGAAATGCTGTCATTCCAGTTCCAAAGCATTAAAAATGCTGTCATTCCACTTATTTTATAGAGTGGCGGCTGTCATTCCAGTGGTTCTACAGTGCAGAGGGTGTCATTCAACTAACTGATTGTAGAAAAGGGTGTCATTCCACTGTTTACCACCTAGAAATGCTGTCATTCCAGTTCTAAAGCATTAAAAATGCTGTCATTCCACTTATTTTATAGAGTGGCGGCTGTCATTCCAGTGGTTCTACAGTGCAGAGGGTGTCATTCAACTAACTGAATGTAGAAAAGGGTGTCATTCCACTGTTTACCACCTAGAAATGCTGTCATTCCAGTTCCAAAGCATTAAAAATGCTGTCATTCCACTTATTTTATAGAGTGGCGGCTGTCATTCCACTGGTTTTACAGTGCAGAGGGTGTCATTCAACTAACTGAATGTAGAAAAGGGTGTCATTCCACTGTTTACCACCTAGAAATTCTGTCATTCCAGTTCCAAAGCATTAAAAATGCTGTCATTCCACTTATTTTACAGAGTGGCGGCTGTCATTCCATTGGTTTTACAGTGCAGAGGGTGTCATTCAACTAACTGATTGTAGAAAAGGGTGTCATTCCACTGTTTACCACCTAGAAATGTTGTCATTCCAGTTCTAAAGCATTGAAAATGCTGTCATTCCACTTATTTTATAGAGTGGCGGCTGTCATTCCAGTGGTTCGACAGTGCAGAGTGTGTCATTCAACTAACTGAATGTAGAAAAGGGTGTCATTCCACTGTTTACCACCTAGAAATGCTGTCATTCCAGTTCCAAAGCATTAAAATGCTGTCATTCCACTTATTTTATAGAGTGGCGGCTGTCATTCCACTGGTTTTACAGTGCAGAGGGTGTCATTCAACTAACTGAATGTAGAAAAGGGTGTCATTCCACTGTTTACCACCTAGAAATTCTGTCATTCCAGTTCCAAAGCATTAAAAATGCTGTCATTCCACTTATTTTACAGAGTGGCGGCTGTCATTCCATTGGTTTTACAGTGCAGAGGGTGTCATTCAACTAACTGATTGTAGAAAAGGGTGTCATTCCACTGTTTACCACCTAGAAATGTTGTCATTCCAGTTCTAAAGCATTGAAAATGCTGTCATTCCACTTATTTTATAGAGTGGCGGCTGTCATTCGAGTGGTTCGACAGTGCAGAGTGTGTCATTCAACTAACTGAATGTAGAAAAGGGTGTCATTCCACTGTTTACCACCTAGAAATGCTGTCATTCCAGTTCCAAAGCATTAAAATGCTGTCATTCCACTTATTTTATAGAGTGGCGGCTGTCATTCCACTGGTTTTACAGTGCAGAGGGTGTCATTCAACTAACTGAATGTAGAAAAGGGTGTCATTCCACTGTTTACCACCTAGAAATGCTGTCATTCCAGTTCCAAAGCATTAAAAATGCTGTCATTCCACTTATTTTATAGAGTGGCGGCTGTCATTCCAGTGGTTCTACAGTGCAGAGGGTGTCATTCAACTAACTGATTGTAGAAAGGGTGTCATTCCACTGTTTACCACCTAGAAATTCTGTCATTCCAGTTCCAAAGCATTAAAAATGCTGTCATTCCACTTATTTTATAGAGTGGCGGCTGTCATTCCACTGGTTTTACAGTGCAGAGTTTGTCATTCAACTAACTGATTGTAGAAAAGGGTGTCATTCCACTGTTTACCACCTAGAAATGCTGTCATTCCAGCTCTAAAGCATTAAAAATGCTGTCATTCCACTTATTTTATAGAGTGGCGGCTGTCATTCCAGTGGTTCTACAGTGCAGAGGGTGTCATTCAACTAACTGAATGTAGAAAAGGGTGTCATTCCACTGTTTACCACCTAGAAATGCTGTCATTCCAGTTCCAAAGCATTAAAAATGCTGTCATTCCACTTATTTTATAGAGTGGCGGCTGTCATTCCACTGGTTTTACAGTGCAGAGGGTGTCATTCAACTAACTGAATGTAGAAAAGGGTGTCATTCCACTGTTTACCACCTAGAAATTCTGTCATTCCAGTTCCAAAGCATTAAAAATGCTGTCATTCCACTTATTTTACAGAGTGGCGGCTGTCATTCCATTGGTTTTACAGTGCAGAGGGTGTCATTCAACTAACTGATTGTAGAAAAGGGTGTCATTCCACTGTTTACCACCTAGAAATGTTGTCATTCCAGTTCTAAAGCATTGAAAATGCTGTCATTCCACTTATTTTATAGAGTGGCGGCTGTCATTCCAGTGGTTCGACAGTGCAGAGTGTGTCATTCAACTAACTGAATGTAGAAAAGGGTGTCATTCCACTGTTTACCACCTAGAAATGCTGTCATTCCAGTTCCAAAGCATTAAAATGCTGTCATTCCACTTATTTTATAGAGTGGCGGCTGTCATTCCACTGGTTTTACAGTGCAGAGGGTGTCATTCAACTAACTGAATGTAGAAAAGGGTGTCATTCCACTGTTTACCACCTAGAAATGCTGTCATTCCAGTTCCAAAGCATTAAAAATGCTGTCATTCCACTTATTTTACAGAGTGGCGGCTGTCATTCCATTGGTTTTACAGTGCAGAGGGTGTCATTCAACTAACTGATTGTAGAAAAGGGTGTCATTCCACTGTTTACCACCTAGAAATGTTGTCATTCCAGTTCTAAAGCATTGAAAATGCTGTCATTCCACTTATTTTATAGAGTGGCGGCTGTCATTCCAGTGGTTCGACAGTGCAGAGTGTGTCATTCAACTAACTGAATGTAGAAAAGGGTGTCATTCCACTGTTTACCACCTAGAAATGCTGTCATTCCAGTTCCAAAGCATTAAAATGCTGTCATTCCACTTATTTTATAGAGTGGCGGCTGTCATTCCACTGGTTTTACAGTGCAGAGGGTGTCATTCAACTAACTGAATGTAGAAAAGGGTGTCATTCCACTGTTTACCACCTAGAAATGCTGTCATTCCAGTTCCAAAGCATTAAAAATGCTGCCATTCCACTTATTTTATAGAGTGGCGGCTGTCATTACACTGGTTTTACAGTGCAGAGTGTGTTATTTAACTAACTGATTGTAGAAAAGGGTGTCATTCCACTGTTTACCACCTAGAAATGCTGTCATTCCAGTTCCAAAGCATTAAAAATGCTGTCATTCCACTTATTTTATAGAGTGGCGGCTGTCATTCTACTGGTTTTAGAGAGCAGAGTGTGTCATGCAACTAACTGATTTTAGAAAAGGGTGTCATTCCACTGTTTACCACCTAGAAATGCTGTCATTCCAGTTCCAAAGCATTAAAAATGCTGTCATTCCACTTATTTTATAGAGTGGCGGCTGTCATTCCAGTGGTTCTACAGTGCAGAGTGTGTCATTCAACTAACTGAATGTAGAAAAGGGTGTCATTCCACTGTTTACCACCTAGAAATGCTGTCATTCCAGTTCCAAAGCATTAAAAATGCTGTCATTCCACTTATTTTATAGAGTGGCGGCTGTCATTCCACTGGTTCTACAGTGCAGAGGGTGTCATTCAACTAACTGAATGTAGAAAAGGGTGTCATTCCACTGTTTACCACCAAGAAATGCTGTCATTCCAGTTCCAAAGCATTAAAAATGCTGTCATTCCACTTATTTTATAGAGTGGCGGCTGTCATTCCACTGGTTCTACAGTGCAGAGGGTGTCATTCAACTAACTGAATGTAGAAAAGTGTGTCATTCCACTGTTTACCACCTAGAAATGCTGTCATTCCAGTTCCAAAGCATTGAAAATGCTGTCATTCCACTTATTTTATAGAGTGGCGGCTGTCATTCCAGTGGTTCTACAGTGCAGAGTGTGTCATTCAACTAACTGATTGTAGAAAAGGGTGTCATTCCACTGTTTACCACCTAGAAATGCTGTCATTCCAGTTCCAAAGCATTAAAAATGCTGTCATTCCACTTATTTTATAGAGTGGCGGCTGTCATTCCAGTGGTTCTACAGTGCAGAGTGTGTCATTCAACTAACTGAATGTAGAAAAGGGTGTCATTCCACTGTTTACCACCTAGAAATGCTGTCATTCCAGTTCTAAAGCATTGAAAATGCTGTCATTCCACTTATTTTATAGAGTGGCGGCTGTCATTCCACTGGTTTTACAGTGCAGAGGGTGTCATTCAACTAACTGAATGTAGAAAAGGGTGTCATTCCACTGTTTACCACCTAGAAATGCTGTCATTCGTTTTCCGTCATTCAGGTTGTCATTCGTTTTAGGGTCACCCCCTTTCACTTCCATTATATGACGAAACATCAAAATTAGGCTTCATAGTAAACACGTCACATATAAGATTACAACGTCAAAATTGGTCTGCAAATGACCCCCTCATATAAATTAAGCTTTAGACTGCAACGTCATTGGATAATTTCCCACTACTATCGCCATGCCGATGTGTGTGAAGGCACTGCATTAATAAATACCTGTGTTTGGCTGAGCTGAAGACCACAATTCAACTCCCAATGATTATACATGTATTGACACACTCCTAACATCCGGAGAGAGGTCAACATCTCCATTACACTATCCCTAGTATCTTACCCAACTACTCCCGTTTTACACCTGTGAGACCCACTTCTCTCCTCACACCACAACTGACTATTAATTCATTACATGGTTGTCAGCAGCAATTCCATATAGGCTGTTATCATGGTACCTATTATTATATTAAACTTTAACCTTAACCCTAACCTGGATTGCAGCAATGGGATTTTGGAACTGGTGGCAGGATGACAACAAACCCCAAAATAATGCAATGTTGGGTAATACAACGAGTCAAAGTAAAATGTGACCTCACCCAATCCTATTTTCTAAAATATGGCCCTCCCCCAAAAGCCGGTTTTTAAGATGTGACCCTCCCCCAATTCCCCTGCCCCCTTGTAAATACTGAAGGTTCCCTAAGGGGAGACCACTTCTACCTTCATGCTCACAAACACTACAACGTCAACACCTTACATATGCATGAGATGAAACGTCAAAATTGGACTGCAAAGTATTTAACATCTCAACTGACTGGACTGCAAAGTAACATCTCAACTGACTGGACTGCAAAGTATTTAACATCTCAACTGACTGGACTGCAAAGTATTTAACATCTCAACTGACTGGACTGCAAAGTAACATCTCAACTGACTGGACTGCAAAGTATTTAACATCTCAACTGACTGGACTGCAAAGTAACATCTCAACTGACTGGACTGCAAAGTAACATCTCAACTGACTGGACTGCAAAGTATTTAACATCTCAACTGACTGGACTGCAAAGTATTTAACATCTCAACTGACTGGACTGCAAAGTAACATCTCAACTGATTGGACTGAAAAGTAACATCTCAACTGATTGGAATGCAAAGTAACATCTCAACTGATTGGACTGAAAAGTAACATCTCAACTGATTGGACTGCAAAGTAACATCTCAACTGATTGGACTGCGAAGTAACATCTCAACTGATGGCGTGATGTACGACCATCCTTTAATTTACAAAATTTCTACTATATCGTTAGATTTGATGTCAACCCCCACCACCCCACCACCCCATCCGCCAAATTCAACATGTGCATGTATGGACATATAGGTTAACATTCTCCGCTTGTATAAATAGTTCCTGCTTATATGCCTCCTTGATTCATTATGTACAGTAGATAGCATTATATAAAATATCCCCTTCACTATATACAAATACTAACTATCCCCTTCACTATATACACATACAAAATATCCCCTTCACTATATACCAATACTAACTATCCCCTTCACTATATACAATTACTAACTATCCCCTTCACTATATACAAATACTAACTATCCCCTTCACTATATACACATACAAACTATCCCCTTCACTATATACAAATACAAAATATCTCCTTCACTATATACACATACAAAATATCTCCTTCACTATATACAAATACTAACTATCCCCTTCACTATATACACATACAAACTATCCCCTTCACTATATACAAATACAAAATATCCCCTTCACTATATACACATACAAAATATCTCCTTCACTATATACAATTACTAACTATCCCCTTCACTATATACAAATACAAAATATCCCCTTCACTATATACAAATACAAAATATCTCCTTCGCTATATACACATACAAACTATCCCCTTCACTATATACAAATACAAAATATCCCCTTCACTATATACACATACAAACTATCCCCTTCACTATATACAAATACTAACTATCCCCTTCACTATATACAAATACAAAATATCCCCTTCACTATATACACATACAAACTATCCCCTTCACTATATACACATACAAACTATCCCCTTCACTATATACAAATACTAACTATCCCCTTCACTATATACAAATACAAAATATCCCCTTCACTATATACACATACAAAATATCTCCTTCACTATATACAAATACAAACTATCCCCTTCACTATATACAAATACAAAATATCCCCTTCACTATATAAAAATAGACGCAATTTTTGTGTTGATAGATATTTGTCAAAGTCATTACATGAGGCTTTTTTGTAGTACTTGGTTGACCAACAAATCAAACACTCTCCGTGCTTTAGTGAACATTGGAATATTCATGGCAGTAACACCCACTGGTACTTCCATGGAATACTATAAATACACCTCAAATAGTACATTGAAATACTACTTCAGTATATATGGTATGTATATGACAGGGTCATCGCATGTTACTCAGGAAGCCCAACACCTCCGATGACGTCTAACGTCTAACGAATACATAACAAAGAAGATATCAATAGTTTGTGTAGAACTGACATTAATATCACCTCATACTCTCATTAAAATAAAGCAAATGGCCATTTTTGTATCAAGCGAAGCCATTCATAACAGAAATGAACACAAAGCACGATAGGTGTGTATAGAGCCTACCTAGTAACGCCGTGGACAATCCTATTACAGGGGTTGCAGGTTGGTCTACGAGATGTTACTACACGAACTGGTGATAATGATGATATCAATGCTCAGCGATCTTCACCAACGCAACACATAGACCAAACAGACCGAGTTCAACTAGGAGTTGTAAAGTGTTGTTGTGTACACAAAGCCAATATAGCAACGACAAGCCCTTGTATTCTCATGCAAATGTACACTACAACAGCTACATGAAAGGCTTATCAAACGGACAGCGCCACCTAATGGCCAGGTGTACAACAATCAACAAGGATCTCAGTCTCTCCTTATAGTATCTTCCATGGTCGGATCAACTACACCCACTTTCCCATTTTGTTGTTCAGTTTATTTATTTATTTATTTATTTATTTATTTATTTAGTACACGTAATATATCCCGGGGATTATTCAAGGTACAATAAACAAACTTTCCCTAGCCTTACGACTGTATACTAGATCTTAGGGGCGAGATCAATAGTTCAATGTAAGATAAAAAGGTGAATTCTTATACTTAGGCCTCAGACGCCCCCTCCCCCACCCTTCTAAATAAATTGGTCAAACTTGAAAATTGCTTCAAACCGCACAATCAATTTCAAGTCACTATGTAGTAGTAGCGTAATGCTATGAATATAAAGTCGGTATGTAGTGATTAATTAAAAAAAAACAGTTCTTTTGTTGTCACTTTACTTCCATTTCTCAATTCGACATTTTTAAAAGAAATGTTTGTATTTAGTGGTACAAAACATCCATTAAAGTATTTTGGTAGGATGAGAACTAAGATGGATCACCACCCCCCCCCCACCCCCACCAGTAAAATAATTTAGTTTCTTATCGTACACTGAACTGTTGATCTCGCCCCTTACTTGGTAGGCTGTTAGGTCGATCTATACACACCTATCGTGCTTTGTGTTCATTTCTGTTATGAATGGATTCGCTTGATACAAAAATGGTTATTTGCTTTATTTCAATGACATTACGGGGTGATATGTAATGTCATTTTAATTCTCAAACTACTGATATCATCTTTATTTATGTATATAGATATGAACTAGCTATCATTATTGTTACATTATACTGTAAGATTGGAAAACAACGATGTACTTTTTGTGCTCTTCAATTACTACTTATATTTTTCATTTCATTTCTTTCTTTCTTTCTGTCTGTCTGTCTGTCTGTCTGTCTGTCTGTCTGTCTGTCTGTCTGTCTGTCTGTCTGTCTGTCTGTCTGTCTGTCTGTCTGTCTGTCTGTCTGTCTGTCTGTCTGTCTGTCTGTCTGTCTGTCTGTCTGTCTGTCTGTCCGTCCGTCCGTCCGTCCGTCCGTCCGTCCGTCTGTCTGTCTGTCTGTCTGTCTGTCTGTCTGTCTGTCTGTCTGTCTGTCTGCCTGCCTGTCTGTCTGTCTGTCTGTCTGTCTGTCTGTCTGTCTGTCTGTTTATTTGTCTGTCTGCCTGTCTCACTCCAGCTCTGACACGTTCGAAAAGTACACGTCAACTAGTTTCAATCAGCGTGCGAAATTAACGCCGGTCCTTCGGCCCGAGACCAACAGATTTCCGTTCGGACCGACAGTTTTTCAGAATTACAACAACATATCGGTCCTTATGACCGACTAAAATTTGGAGTAAATAATAACATTTATTCAAAGATATATCCAATTTCACCCACACGAATCTGATCTTATGTTACCTATTTTACTCTCGACATCATCTCGTTCAAGTCAAGCGACACAGAGCTAGCTGGCTACGTGTTGTTGTCAATGTTGATATCATGTCTACATATGACGTAGCATACAGCATTTACTTTATGAAATTATGTTAGCAAACACATGATTGACCGAATTTCTCCAATTATTTTTGTCTTGACTAATCAGAACGTCTTAGACATTCAGACCCATTTTACGCATTCAGCGCATGCGTCTTTTCCCGCCATGATATAGTAATTGTTGTAAAGTTTACTGTTCTAAGTGTATGAAACTTTTAACGTGTTTGAGACAGTTCCACCTTGTATTTATAAAGTATGTGACGATATTTAGAAGACAGCAATGAACTTCCGAAGAAGAAGACGAATTTAAACAGACACTGTTTTTTAAAGGCTGGTATTAAAGCCGGTAAATGTTAGTGGGTTCCCTGATCCATGTATGTGGCAAACAAACTGACGGAAAACATATACAATGTAAACTACTCTGAAAATGGCGTTTTAACTAATAAAGAAGGCAGGTACACTTTGTAAAATATCTTCAGTACGATTATAGTTTTTTTTTGTAAAACAGTAAAAAAAAATGCTTAGCCTGATTGCTTTCAATTTGATTCATATGATAATGTATGTCCTGTCATGTTGTAATCAACGTATAAACTTAGAAATGTTGCATTTTTGTTGCCATTGTTGTATCTGGAAAATTACTGCATCATGCCAAACACTGGTACATATAGTGGATGACACATTACAGTACAGTTACCATATCACGCTCCCACGTCAAAAAAACTTGCATTGTAAGACATGTTTAGCCATAGTTCTCTTCATCATAGTCAGATTTCTTACACAAACAGTCGAGTCAGAGACGATACTCAATACACCACTGTATGGTAGACGGGTAGGGCTTTATGCAGTGGGGGGGGGGGGGTCAGTACATATTTGAAGGAAGACGAAACCGCTCCGTGTCACTTTTGTGGATGGAAATTGAAATAAAGTGAATACACAGTTTTGAAGAGGGATATTTACGCGACAAAACTTTCTGTCGTGATGAATTTGTGGGTCTACGTTCGCTAAGAGTTGGAAAGCTACATCAGCTGTTGCCACAGACGATGAATCTGACTTTGGATATGTGATTCAGAATTTAGTGAATCGTACAGAGAGGAAGGAGAGGACTGTGATCTCTTAGAGACTGCAGATAATGTATATTTAATGATTCATTCACCCATATTATCTACAATCTATGGATATGTATTTCTATGGTGTAATGAATACATTCAGTCTCAGACCACTACAGTCTATAGAAACAGATTATGCGAGAATGAATATCCATAGTCTCTGGGTTCATAGTTACAAATGAAAATCTCTACTCATAGAGTCAAATAAATATTTCTTGGTAGTGAATCAAAATTTACTTCCAAGTTATTTGTTGACTCTGTGAGTGGAAATTTTATGAAATAATAGTGGATAGTGAACAATTCGTTTTACCCTCTTTTACTTTAGTATATCTAAAGATATGTTGTATCATATTAAAGTTCAAAATCATTTAATCTGTAAATGTAGGGTATATAAATATAGGTTGTGAACGTGAACTGCATTGAATATGGACCAGCAGTTTTCCTTAAGGACCAGCAGTATTTGCTACATTTCGGTCCTTATGACCAGTAGTCATTTTCCCTTAAGTTCACACACTGGTTTCAATACATTTCCATCACCATCAAACTTTATTGTTTTTGACAAACACAACACATTGATTTTACATCGACCTCGGAGTAAACTCCTAAGTCTGTATTTGTTTAATGCGAGTAAAAATCCTTTACTTCATATTTTGAATTTTATCAAACTGAAACCTTGGAAGGAGAAATGAACGATAGTTACTTATGAGATATGATATTGTTGTAAAGATCAATCTATCACTCTATCACCACAATATAATCACTCTATCACATTTCAAGTGGTCACCTTACGTGGGAGTGTTGTGGAAAGGTATAGGATCCGTACGTTGCTGAACTTATTTTGTGAATGCTAGACACTCGCGTACTTGTGTTCACAGATCATAGACTAAATGTGTCAATTGTAAGGCTTATCACGTGACGATTGACATGACGTAGAAACACAAAGTCAATCATCACCTTTAAACAAGTTTTAAATAAGTATGTTGCACTGACAAAAATCACAATTGTTATATGGTACCATTTATCATCATTCCAAGTAGTACTACTAATCGTTGCATGGTTGGTAGATGACAAAGATGAATTACAGATATTTAGCCAACCACTTGTATCAATGCTTGCATATCAAATCAAATCATATTATATTCTATAACTCTAACAATGGATGTCACTGTCAAGGAGGAGCAGAAATATGTAGGTGTAGAAATAAAACTTAAAATAGTGCACAGATTGGAGAATGCTATCAATGATCAACTGGTACATGCATATGAAGCTGTGGCCATAGATTGTGGGCGAATTTCGACGAGGGTTTGAATGGAGAACGTTCCAGTGGCGAGATCCACCCTTTCCGTTTGGCGGCAAGTTTTTCGGCTGAAAGAAAGAAAACGTAAGTTAGAGATAATTGAGAAGTTCATTTATAAATTCTGTACAAGGAACGTGAATACCTGTGCAATAAGTGCATGTTATTTTTGTTTCGTGTTATGTACTCTTTTTGCATAAGTTAGAGTCCATAACACTTTCCTATATATATTTATATAATGTCTGTCTGTCTGTCTGTCTGTCTGTCTGTCTGTCTGTCTGTCTGTCTGTCTGCCTGTGCGTGTGTGTGTGTGTGTGTATGTACGTACGTACGTACTTGCACGTATTTACGTATGTATGTATGTATGTATGTATGTATGTATGTATGTATGTACGTACACGTACGTACGTACGTACGGATGGATGGATGGATGGATGGATGGATGTATGTGTGAGTCTGCCCGGGTGTGAGTGTATATGTTATTTCGGACGGAAATGATACTTCGTCACAACACTTTTGTGCCCACTTTTGGAAAGCTTGTAAACGTACCTATGAACTAACACATACTGCAGTAGCTGTTATTCTTTTCTATTGTAAATTCAAACAAATCGAATGAATGATTTGAAATGATTCTTATTGTATCCCATTGTATAATGACTAACACGTATATCTGGGAACCTATACCATACAAGATGAAATCCAAATGATAATTTCGTGTTTAGTACTTACCATACGGACATCGTGGTGTTTTCACAGCCTCTTGATTGTAACTGCGTTCATGGTAGCGTACGTTTTCACTGCGATCGCCCATCTCAAACACGGAGTATAACTGAAAAAAAATGTTGATAAACCACCTAGGTATAAATTACATTGGCTTAATTCATAGCTATCACATTAGTTCTTTGACAGAGAGTATGTTTGTGTTTGTGTTTGTGTTTGTGTTTGTGTTTGTGTTTGTGTTTGTGTTTGTGTTTGTGTTTGTGAGAGAGAGAGTGGGGGGGGGGGCAAATAAACCAACAGCATAAAAAGAACTAATCTGTTAATAAACTGTTTCAATAAAAGTATGCTTTGGCTAACGCAAATGTACAGTTACTATAATAATCTATGGCTTAATACATCTTAATTATGAAAGACATATTTCTGACTTACAACATATATAAGTGTTGCTTTCATCGATGTGAGATTTTCAGATAATATGTAATATATTAAAGTTTTGCGACTTTAACTTTTAAACCTGCCATTGAGCATGCGCAAGTACTACGGTTGTGATAAAAATACAGAAGTGTCAAAGTTCGTTCTACATCAAATGCCAAATTGTATCAAATACTACAGCATTTTAGTTATTTTCACAGTATACACCTTTACATACATGGAATGAACCAAACTTTTTTTCAGTAAATATTCACAGGTCTAGTTAATTTTTTTTATTTTGGAAATTTTACGTCACTACACATTTAAGTTTATGTAAATCAAAGCTTTATTAAGTCTCCATCAGTCGTGAGATTGTCACTGTGACTTTTAACAATGTGAAGATTACTGATTAGTAATTTTTATTGCTATTATGCTTAATCCTAATATTAGCTGACGCTAAATATGTGCAAAGTACATGGAAAACAATTTTCGAACTTGAAATAGGTCCTTAATATAGTTTAAGAAATGAACAACTGCTAGATTTAAAGTATGTCTTTTCTTATTGATAATCTTGCTAGCTACTGCATTAAACTATGAGGTCACGTGACTGTAATCGTAATTGCCCAATATTGTCAAACGCAATTGTTGCACCGCCATCTTTGATTAGTTCCTATTCAAAACTGTCTTCTATTAGACGCTTTGATTCTACAAAAGGCCGGTGTTATGATATCGTCAACATTCCCATGGTGCGATGCATGAGACATAACTATAGTTCTTGCATTCGAAGAATGTATTAGAGAGTTATACTAATATGTTATAAATATGGTGAATGTGTTTACACGGTTAAGGTTGCATTATGCAGAGCAAAACTGGCATATTATGATGCCAAGTAAAACCGACTACTGTGTGTCCTGCAATCGACCACACATATCCTGCCCTCTGACATACAATATATACTTTACTAGCTGAAGCATCCAGTACATTTTAAAGTACTCAAAGTACTCAAACCCTTTTTACTAATTTTAAAATCATTTATTTTGAGGCACCCCTTGACATATTCCAAAGTGACCAAGTATCCCCCCTACCCCGTGGTGATGTTTATGAATCCAGTCTTAGGGACCGGTCAGTTTCTTCGGTCTGGGCCCGGTGGGGGGGGGGGGGCGATGGATTTGTAGGGGGGTCACCCTGTTTTTGAAATTGGCAGTAGGGGGGTCATGCTGTTTTGAAAATTGTGGATAGGGGGTTATTGTGTTTTGGATTGTGATGGAAGAAAAAAATCCTTTTCTACAATGGCATAAAGCCTTGTCTGAAATGTGGTACATGTAAATATTTGTTCTTGTCTCTGTTCCTTACATGATATCACTTATTAGTTCAAACATAACTATACATATACATATATATGTATTACCTAGCTACCACACTAGTTACAGAACATGTCGTGTAAATGCTTGGCTGTTTCACAATCAATGCTTCACCTATATTGCCCTTTGGGGCAAAAGTGAACTTGAAGATTTTGTAATGGTAATCTTCATAGATAGTTTATGAAAGAAGTTAATCTAAATGGTTCTACTCGTCAGTATGAACTTGTCAGAGGGATTAATACACTTTCTATTTTGGACACTGCATGTTATTGACACTACAAATCATCACATCTCATCAGATTCCAGTTTCTATCATACACTAGGTATGACCACCTAAAGTTCTCTAACATACCGGTGACTTTACTAGACATGCAATATTAATGCCCCTATACCAATGTTACGGGCCCATTATTATGTAACATGAGAAACTCATTTAAAACTTCCATTTACGTTAGCTTTTCAAAGCTTGGAAATATTACCTCAAAGGCTGATCTGCCAGGGGGAAACCCCAAGGACTCCCTCACCCCCAGAGGTCACTCATGCATTCAACCAACAATCAAATGCACCAACAACCTTTTTACTGTCATTATGGTATCAAACGTTTCTGAAATATTTTCACCCAATTCTAATTTGAGATGATATTGTCTTTTAAAGATGTGAAATGTTTGCCAAGATAGTCTAAAATTACCTTAAACTCCAAATCTCCCCTACAATGATACTACCATTAGATGTGCTAACCTTTACTACATGTAGATAATGATGCCATTTAACTTTTTAAGAAGATATTTCAACTCTATGTAAGTTATAAAGAATAGTTTCTAATACTTGATGGTGCTGTCTTGTAAAGCATGGATTTAGTTATTGCTTCAAAGGGTATGAATAGCCTAAATATTGGCTAAAAATCCTCTAGGGCTTCTAGAGGGACACCCCCTCGGACCCCCCACATGAGATGAACATACCCCAGTCTCCAGCTCTTCCCCTCTTACTGTCAAGATGCTATCAAAGTATATTTCAACCCTATGTAGTTGCTTTTTACATGTTAGTGCTGTCTTGTAAAACTTGGAAATTATTGTCTGAAAGGGTCTGAATAGTCTCAAAATTGACTTTTCAGAGGGAAAAACCTCCTGGCTTTCTAGGGGGAGACCCACCCTTAGGACCCCCCATAAGAGATGTACATATTCCCTTCTCAAGCTTTCCCGCTACCTTTCATTGTCAAGATGCTACTAAACTCCTTTTGGAATATATTTACCCGTGTAGTCAATAATTATAATTATGATAGTGCTAACCCGGGATCTTATAAAGTAGATACAAGACAGTCAAGCAGTCCACACTGAGTCACGATAAAAAAATACCTGTCATGTGAATATTATATATGGGGGGGGGGGGTGTTTTAGAATTAAGTGATGGGGGGGGGGTCAGCCTGTTTTTGGTTTTTACAGATAGGGGGGTCAGTGACTTTTTGTCGGCCCGATTTAAGAATCCACCGCCCCCGCCCCCCCCCCCCCCAGGCTGGCGAAACTGACCGGTCCCTTAGCTGTTGTGTAATACGTATTTCTACTATATTTTCATATGATGCTTTAATGCAGTTGTAGTTATCACCTATGTAGGTTATATAACGGTCAAAGATCGATAGGGAAAGGCAAACATTCAACAAACCCCAGACCGCTACAACATATATGTCCCCCCCCCACACACACATACATACACATACACAGTGACCTGTCTGCCTCCCTACATACATACATACACACACACATATGCATACATACATACATACATACATACATACACAGACAGACAGACAGACAGACAGACAGACATACATACATACATACATACAGACATACAGACAGACAGACAGACAGACAGACAGACAGACAGACAGACAGACAGACAGACAGACAGAGACAGGCGGACAGACGGATTGACGGATGGACAGATGACAGACAGAGACATACATACATACATACATACATACATACATACATACATACATACATACATACATACAGACAGACAGACAGACAGACAGACAGACATACAGACATACAGACAGACGGATTGATAGATATTTAAATCAGCACGCTTAGATATAATCTCTACTTTAAAATGGCAGCATAAAAGATCGTAATCACTGTATATCAGCATTCGACACTCGTTGTTATCATGATGTTCGGTGCTGATAGTATCGATGATGTCTGCTTCTAAGTGTCAAATATATATTAATGATACTATCTTTTAATCAAAACTTCGTTGCGCATGGTGACACTTTACGGCTGGAATGCGTAGTCCGGAACATAGATGATTGAATGACATGTCTGCTAGCAACTACAGATGACACCCCTATCGGTATTAACTACGAGATGTATATATAGTATCATTATTGATACTATGTGACGAAGTTATGCAAAACAAAAGAAGAACAGAGAACAATAATTGAAACTTAGTTGCAAGAAAGTATCTCGTCATGATAATCAGGAACGCTTTGTCGATTATTTATTCAGCAGCAATGGACAGTATGCACCCATTACAATAATGCATCAATAGTAGTTCATTGTATAGTAACTAACTGAATACATGATGTGGTTTTCTTCAGTTTAACAACATGAACAATGACTGGTATGTAATTCATTGCCTCATTTGATATACCAATTACTGTATACCATTCGACACTGCCTTGTGACAGCAAACCCTTTTAACCTTACAGATAAAGAGCCATCTTGCTGATTTGACTA
This sequence comes from Glandiceps talaboti, assembly GCF_964340395.1. Classification (NCBI taxonomy): domain Eukaryota; kingdom Metazoa; phylum Hemichordata; class Enteropneusta; family Spengelidae; genus Glandiceps; species Glandiceps talaboti. The sequence goes on along the minus strand of NC_135549.1, from coordinate 32,960,973 downwards.
ATTATGGCATTACAGCATAGTACTAGTAGCGCAGTGCTGCAGTCACATTAATCTGTTGGAAAACATAGACAATCGAAGATGGCGGAACTGTTGGCGTGTTGCTAATAAATTGTTTATATTTCGTGCATGTTGAAAAGGTCACGAACGACAATTGTATAGTTCAAAAGTCTACTACTATACCTTGCGTTTTATCCTTGGATAATAATTATACAGATACCCTTTGTTTGACTTCTGTTAGTCGTAGCAGCCTTTTAAGCGCGGGGCGTTGTTTGAAAAGAATGCTATACACCAGGGCTATACACTGTACCTGAATCGGACTCGAAGGCTTTTGATGGCTTCCTAGTAACAACAGTTCTTGACAACCACCTATTCTCATGCTAATGACAGCTGGACTCGTGATAGTGCCCTCAACGTTAAAGCACACGGTCACTAACCTATTTGAATGGGCATGAGATCATCGAAGTGTATACGCATGTAAATGCATAGGAGACGTTGTATGAACAAGAGAGAGAGAGAGAGAGAGTGAAGATATATATATATATATATTGTCTGATGATCGCACTATGCGTGAAACTCCGAGTTACAACCAAGAAAGAGTTCCAGTACTACCAAACCTATTACGCTCTGCCACTGCGGTATAGAGCACTGTCTTAGCAGATTGATACTCACCGAGTTATATATATATATATATATATATATATATATATATATATATATAGTTTTGGTAGTACTGGAACTCTTTCTTGGGTGTAACTCGGAGTTTCACGCATATTGCGATCATCAGACACACATATATATTGCATATATATATATATCATACAAGCAAACGACATGCTGAATTTGGAAAATGAAATTTATCTCTGATAGTCGACCGCGATTCATTGTATTCAAGGTTTTCTTGTAAGATAAAGTTGACTGAGAAATATATACATATTTTGTTGATTTCATAAGAAAATAAGATTAATTCAACCATAGGCGAAATATTAAGTTTATTCAATACTCAATTTTATTTTGAAAATAAATACCAGCGCTCATAAGACGGTAAATGAATGGCAGTACTTATTTGCAGACGGTAAGATGACAGTATTCATAAAACAGTAAATGGAAATATAGTACCCATTGCGGAACTGACATTTCAACAA